>NW_026111732.1:280043-378254 GCF_024679095.1 Eriocheir sinensis
TGTTCTCGAGTAAGTTTTCCTTGTTTCTTAAGAGTGTCTTGTTCTCTTTTGATAAGACTGAGATGACATCTCCATATGGTGTCATCGTTGTCGCCAGATCGCGATTTCGGGTCCTTGACCCTTCTTCAGTGGCAGGAGCGGAGCTGTGTCCGTCTTGAGGTCTCGAGTGAGAATGACTACACCGCGGTGGTGGTGGTGGGTTTTTGAGGGTTGTTAGCCCTCGCGGGCTATATGCCATAGGCTGGCCCGCCTCTATCTGCTTCTTCACTGCGGCCAGAGCGCGTCTCGCCGTGGGTCTCGTCGCGGGCACTTGATCGGGAAACCGGGCTTCCTGTGAGTCCGCGCTGCTCCGAGGGCTTCGTAAAGCACCGTCTGGATGGGGTTCTCGTACAGGTGCTCTCGGCCCCTCAGCTCTGCTCTGGTTCTCGATGAGGCCCCTTAGGGCCCTCAGCATGGTGAACAACTCCACCCTGGTGAGCGTGACCGCGGGGGCGAACTGAGCCTCCCAGTTCGCCCGAGGGGGGCCTGCGCAAAGGCTCGGGTCAGGGGCGGCAGTCTCTGCGTCTGCGGTGGTCGTCCTCGGCGTCTGCGTCTCCTGGGCTGCTGTCTCTGGAGCTGACTGGGCCGCCGCATCCTCAGTGGGCGGAGGAGCGGTCTGGCAGGCCCTGCCTCGCTTCTTCCAGCTTGTCTGCGTTTCGGCGTCTTCCTGAGCGAGGTCGTCGGTGTTGGTGGCGACCTCATCCTGTTGTGGCGGGGCAGCGTCGTCGGTGGTGGTGGCGGCGTCTTCAAAGGTTGGCAGTGGGCTGGCAGGTGCTGGTGCAGGGACCACCACGTCCATGCTTGGGCTTGGAGAGGGTGAGGCAGAGGGAGCTGCTTGGGAAACAGCCTGGTCTTTTGGGGGCAAGGTGTCTATAGCACCCGAGGGCCGAGGGGGGAGCCTCCTCAGTCGTTCGGGGCAGCCCTTGAACCAGGCGTGGTGTCTCCCGCCACAGTTCGGACATCGTGCAGCCCGGACATTGCCGGTCCTCAGTGTATCAATACACTTCGAGGAGGGATGTTTCCCGCTGCACACGCCGCAGAGAGCACCGGTCCTGCAGTACTTCTGCACATGGCCAAAGGCCTGGCAATTGAAGCACCGGAGGGGCTCCGGGGTGAACCTCCTGACGGAGAAGACACCCCAGACTCCTAGGTCAAGGGACGACGGGAGAGATCCCCGAAACGTCACCTCGACCTGCCGCGTGGGCTCTCTGCGACAGTGACCCGCGTTGTATGTACACCTCCTTGCGAAGGTGACGCGCGGGTCCTCCTGGATCGGTCGGAGGGACTGGCCAAGAGGGTACCGCGAAACGATACCCCGCGACCTGCCCTCGACCTCTCCAAGGGTGATGCCGTCAGTGGTTTCCCTGCTCAGACGAGCAAGGGAAGCAGCCTCATCCAGGGGTTTGATATAGATCGCACCCCCAGACTTCTCCTGCACCCGTACCCGAAGGCCCGGGTGCTCCCTCTCCAGCCGTCGAACGGCGTGGAAGGGGCTCACTTCGTCGTGGTGGAGTATGGTGTAAACTCGGTAGTCCGGGGCCGGTGGTGGTGTCGGGGCTCGGCGGCGTCTCTTCACGACGCGGGTCCAACCATCCTCCTCTCCCACGGGTGGGGAGAGTTGGAGGCGCTTTTTCGGGCAAGGTCGGGCCATGGTGAGTCAGGTGAGGAGAGGAGGAGAGCTCCTTCCTCGACCGCTGCTGAGCTTCCAATGGACTACACCGCGTCCGCGCTGGCCTTTTATACAGGCTAGGCGGGCGCTGATTGGCTGAGCGGCTCAGCGGCTGATTTTCTTTTCATGCTCGGAAGTGCTTGTAGGTCTAGGTGCTGGATGTTCAAGCTTGGCTCCATTTCCTTGATGTAGAGAGCTTCGAGGATGGGAAGGCGTCTCATATCGGTGCAGGTCGTGATGATTTCAGTGTTCTTTTCTAGTATTTCTCTTGTGAGGGTCTTGTTGTGTTCTTTTCTCATGTGGGACTTCGGTGCTCCTGATGCTAGGTGGTAGGTAAGGCGTCTACTTAGCTTCACTGTCGTCATGCCAATATAGGATGTGTTAAGGGCTGCACAGTTCCCTTGGT
Organism: Eriocheir sinensis; assembly: GCF_024679095.1. NCBI lineage: Eukaryota > Metazoa > Arthropoda > Malacostraca > Decapoda > Varunidae > Eriocheir > Eriocheir sinensis. Next base: position 282,158 of record NW_026111732.1, read on the forward strand.
TGCAGGAGAACCTATATACAACATGCGACTGTTGAGCTTTGATCAACTTTTAGGAACAAAAAAAGGATCTAGGTTTTTGCGACGGTTTATTTTTCGGACAAAGGAATCAACATTTATGAACAAGGAAAGGACAAGTTTTTGCGTTGCGTTACTTTCACCGGCGAAGGAATCTTCTCCGGAACCCGTGAAAGGACTTGAGTGTGACGCGAGTGTGATCGACGCTGTGTTGTTTGTATCGCCCGAGGAAGTGAACAACATTTCCTTCACCGTCCTCCCGGTGTTTGTCAGTTTGTCTTAAAAAACTCATAAATAGATTCACACCCAGAATTATTACAGGCTGTCCAAACGAAGTCTTCTTCTTAGCCTGGGCGCCGTTTGTCAGGCCTCTTCTGCCTGGCTGGACTCCTCTCCGGCTCCCTGTCCCCCACACGTGCCCTCGTGCCGCGTGTTGCTGTGTTATTTGTCTCACCCGCTGGCCGATGAATGGTGCCTGTAAACCTTTCCCGGATGTTACTGCTTTGTCAGGTGTACATAAGTGGGAATTGTTTTTTCTTTAGTTTTATTTGTTGTTGTTGTTGTTGTTGTTGTTGTTGTTGTTGTTGTTGTTGAGATAAACAGAAAGAGGAATGAAAAGTGACGAAAAGTAGTGTGTATGTCTTTTCCGGAACAGCCAACTCTTATACGTTTTGTTAGGTGTGCCCAGGTGAGGCAATGTTTTTCTTCCTTTTTGCTTGAAGGTGAGAGTAAACAGAGGAATGAATAGTGTGTAATCCATTTCTGAAGGACCCAACTCATATGCTTTGTTTGGTGTGTAGGTGAGAGATGGTGTTTCTTTTTGTGTCTTTCTCTTATTGTTTTGTTAAGGAGGTGAAAATAAACAGTAAATAGTTATACCATTGTGTGACTAACTTACCCTCGCTTCGCCTGGCTCCTGCTGCAGCTCGGCGGTATTGGTTTAGTCCGCGCTGAACAGAAAAAAAGAGAGGAGGCGTAGCGAATTCCTGGTTGTAAGTCTTTAATTAATGTACTTTGGCGCGGAGAATGTTTGCTGTCCTGATTATTGTGTGTGAGGTTTGTTCAAGGTTGCAAGGTTACGAAGATTTGTTGCAGTTAGCGCATGTATTGAAATTGTGGATGTTTTTTTTTTTTTCGAGTAAGCATAAATATTAATGTTTGCTAAATTCTTCATTCTTTAAGATGTACGAGATTTCTATTTATGGTTTGGTATCACTTTTTTCATCGAGGAGGCAGAAATATTAGTGTTTCCTATACCTATTTTTCACTCTTCGAGCTATACAAGATTTCTGTTTATGTTTGGGTATCACTTTATTTATCGAGTGAGCAGAAATAATAATGTTTACTAAATACTTTACACTGAGATGTACAAGATTTATATTTATGTTTTGGTATCTCTATTTTTGTCTTTATCGAGGAAACAGAGATATAAATGTTTCATAAGAACATAAGAACATAAGAACGTAAGGAGTCTACTATATACCTATATACACCTATACAAGACAGCTCCTGTGAGCCTAACCCCACCTAACCTCACTATCCATAAATTTAACCAACCTTTTCTTGAATGTATCTATTGTATTGGCATCCACAACACGACTTCCAAGCCTGTTACACTCATCCACCACTCTATTAGACATTCAAGAGTCATATTTATGCTTTAGTTTCGCTTTTCTTTTATCAAACAAGCACGAGTATTAGTGTTTTCCGAGTTATTATTTCACTTTACGAGATACACAAGACTTCTATATATACTTTGCTCGCACTTTAGCTTATCAAGCGGGAATGAATATAAATGTTTCCGAGATACTTCACTATATGAGTAAACACGACTTCCATTTATGCTTTGATGTCGATTATATTTGTTTCCGAGATATTTGAGTCTATGAGATATACAAGACCTCTACAAGACTTCTTTATCAAGCAAGAACGAATATTTATGTCTCGGAGTTGTTGCTTCCCTTCATGAGTTATACAAGACCTACGCTTCTACCTGACTTAAACTTTCTATTACTTATACATCTAACTCGCGTGTTTGATATACTCTTCATGAGTTATACAAGACCTACGCTTCTACCTTACTTAAACTTTCTATTACTTATACATCTAACTCGCGTATTTGATATACTCTTCATGAGTTATACAAGACCTACGCTGCTACCTTACTTAAACTTTCTATTACTTATACATCTAACTCGCGTGTTTGGTATTCCCTCTATGAGTTATACAAGACCTACGCTGCTGCCTTACTTCTACTTTCTGTTACTATACATCTAACTTGCTTATATGGTAAGGTTAGCATGAGCTGGGGAACGATAAAGGCGTGATATAGGTGAACAAAGAAATATGGTAGAGGAGGCACTACAGGGTTACATAAGAACATAAGAACGTAAGGAATCTGGAATAGGTAGTCACTTTAGGGCTCCATTGATCCTTGCTGAGTTAGGTAATGAACAGACATGACTCACGTGAACACAACTGATTCAGAGGGAAGAGGAAACACTATAGGGGTCCTTTATTCATCTATGTAACCTGGATTAAACAAAAGAGACTCAGATGGAGGAGGAAGCACTCACTATAGGGGTACATTTATCCTTGCTGAGTTACGTAATCGAAAAGACATGATTCACGCCAACACTCTAGGACCCCATTAATCCTTGCTGTAGCCTGGATTAACAACGCCGCCCACTAATGCCCTGCAATATGTTTCCTACGAGACTGTGTGTGTGTTTGTGTGTGTGTGTGGGGGGGGGGGGCTGCGGTACACCAAAGGAGGGTATAAAATAAGGTCTAACAAAACACACTCCAGCCACGTTATTTATAGTTTCAAGGAAGGCGATTATAATGAGTTTTTGGCCTTTATTTCAACCTGATATGATTCTTCTGCTTGTGTCTCGGGGTGAGGGAAGACCAAGGGAAGGTATATTGAAAGGTCTAAGAAAACATAATCCAGCCACGTTATTAATAGTTTCAAGCAGACGAATATAAAGAAGTAACGTTAACGTTATGACTCCTACACATCAACTATACGTAAAAGAAAGGCAGCCACACACAGTCACCGGGTACGAAAAAAAGCTATGAACTAACTTTTTGGCGGGAAACAAGGGGGGGGGGGGGGGGAGCGGCGCGTGAGGGAGAATCCTTACCTGACCTTCTTTCTTTCTTCCTCCTCCGTGTGGCCGAGACTTTTTCCATTACATTTGAATTTCCATTTCCCACATTCTCTTCTTTTCTTCTGGAACTAGTTAAGGAACACTCGATATTTTGCATTGAAAGCTGTAGGGATAGTTTTAATTTAATCTATCTATCTGTGTGTGTCTATCAGTGTATCAAGCAGTCTATCTATATGTGTGTTTGTTTGGTATTTTTGCATTGAAAGCTGTTGAAATAGTCTAATTTAATCTATCTATCTATCTCTGTGTGTCTATCAGTATATCAGTCTATTTATATGTGTGTTTTTTTTTTTATCTGTTTCCAAAGGCCACAAAGGAGATTAGTCAGGTTCTCATGAGTGTTTTCACGTTCGGCCTTGTCAGACTATCACAAGGCTCATAAAACTACCCATGGAAAGACAACAACAGCCTCTTGGAAAGCCTTACCAACTTTTGGGAAATGTATAAATCCAGAAATGTTTTGGAGTATGGACGCACAAAAATAATTCTCTTCTTCTTGCCTCCAACTCCCAAAAATAGTGTGGCTGGATTTTGTTTTGCAAGACCTTATATTTTTTCGTTCCCTTGGTCTTCCATCACCTCGAGACAGAAGGGGAAGAATCATATCAGGTCGGAATAATTGCCAAAAAACTCATTATATTCGTCTTGCTTCAAACTATAAATAACGTGGCTGGATTATGCTTTGCTAGACCTTATTATATTCCTTACCTTGGCCTTCCCTCACCTCGAGACAGAAGCAGAACAATCATATAAAGTTGGAATAAGGGCCAAAAACTCATTATCTTGCTGCAAACTATAAACAACGTGGGTGGATTTTGCTTTCCCGACCTTGTATAATGCCTTCCCGTGGTCTTTCCTCACCTCGACGCAGAAGGAGAGAAATAGTATCAGGTTGGAATAAGGGCCAAAACACATTATATTCCCTTTTCTTTAAACTATAATATCGTGGCTGGATTATGTTTTCTAAGAGCTTTTAACATACCTTCCTTGGTCTTCCCTCACCTCGAGACACAAGCAGAATAATCATATCAGGTTGAAAATTGGCCTAAAAACTCATTATCTTCGCTTTGCTGCTAAATATAAATGACTTACTTGGAGTTTGTTGTACTAGACCTTATTATATACCTTCCTTGGTCTTCCTCACCTCGAGACACAAGCAGAATAATCATATCAGGTTGAAAATTGGCCTAAAAACTCATTATCTTCGCCTTGCTACTAAATATAAATGACTTACTTGGAGTTTGTTGTACTAGACCTTATTATATACCTTCCCTTGGTCTTCCCTCACCTCGAGACACAAGCAGAAGGATCATATCAGGTTGTGCCCAAAACTCATTATATTCGTCTTGCTGCAAACTATAAATAACGTGGCTGGATTTTGCTTTCCCAGACCTTGTAACACCTTCCCTTGGTCTTCCCTCACCTCGAGACAGAAAGAGGAAAGTGTATCAGGTTGGAATATTGGCCTTAAAAACTTACTCTTTTTCGCTTTGCTTCCAAATACAAATAACGTAGGTGGATTTTGTCTTGCTAGATCTTATATTATACCTCCCCTTGATCTTCCCTCACCTCGGGACAGAGGGTGAAAAATCGTACCATCTCGAAATATGGGCCTAAAACTCTTTCTTCTTGTCTTGTTCCTTACTACAAATAACGTTGCTGGATTTTGTTTTGCTAGACCTTATTTTATCTCTCCCCTTGGTCTTCCTTTACCTCGAGACAGAAAGAGGAAAATCGTATCGGGTTGGAATATTGTCCTAAAACCTTTTTCTCTTCGTCTTGTTTCCAAATACAAATAACTTGGCTGGATTATGTTTTCCTGGACCTTGTATAATAACTTCCCTTGGTCTTCCCTCACCTCGAGACAGAAAGAGGAAAGTCGTATCGGGTTGGAATATTGTCTTAAAAGCTTATTCTCTTCGTCTTGCTTCCAAATGCAAATAACGTGGCTAGATTATGTTTTCCTGGACCTTGTATAATACCTTCCCTTGATCTTCCCTCACCTCGGGACAGAGGGTGAAAAATCGTACCATCTCGAAATATGGGCCTGAAACTGTTTCTTTTTGTCTTGTTCCCTACTACAAATACCTTCCCTTTGTCTTTCCCTCACCTAGAGACACAAGCGTAGAAGTCGGGTTGGAATATTGGCCTAAAACTCATTATATTCGTCTTGCTTTAAACTACAAATAACGTGGCTAGATTTTCTTCTTCCCCAGACCTTATATTAAACCTTCCCTTAGTCTTCCTTCACCTCGAGGCAGAAGGAGAAGAATCAAATCAGGTTAGAATAAGGACCCTAAAAACTCATTAACTTCGCCCTGCTACTATAAATGACTTCTCTGGAGTTTGTTTTGGTAGACCTTATAGTATGCCTCCCCTTGGTCTTCCCTCACCTCGAGACACAAGCAGAAGAATCATATCAGGTTGGAATACTGGCCAAAAAACTTATTCTTTTTCGCTTTGCTTCCAACTAGATGAATGACGTGGCTGGATTATGTTTTCTTGGACCTTTCAATATACCTTCCCTTGGTCTTCCCTCACCTCGAGACACAAGGAGAAGAATCATATCAGGTTGGAATACTGGCCAAAAAACTTATCCTTTTTCGCTTTGCTTCCAACTAGATGAATAACGTGGCTGGATTATGTTATCTTGGACCTTTCAATATACCTTCCCTTGGTCTTCCCTCACCTCGAGACACAAGCAGAAGAATCATATCAGGTTGGAATACTGGACTAATAACATATTCTTTTTCGCTTTGCTTCCAACTAGATAAATGACGTGGCTGGATTATGTTTTCTTAGTCTTTTCAATATACTTTCCCTTAGTCTTCCCTCACCTCGAGACAGTTTCAGAGGGTCGGAATATGGACCAAAAACTCGTTATCTTCTTTCTCCCAAATACAAATAACGTGGCTGGATTTTGTTTTCCAGGACCTTTTATCACACCTTCCCTTGGTCTTCCCTCACCTCGAAGCGCAGGAGTTTCGCATCAGGTTGGGAGGCAAAGAGAAAGTTAACGTATATGTATGGCGCCGCGCCGCACCTCCGGAATGAAAGAATTTGGTTTGCTGATCTTGCAGGCTAAATTTGTGGCTTGTGTTTCCCTTACATACACGCACACACACAAAAAAAAATAAAGTAGAAATAAAATACTGTCCCATCTTTCTCTTCCTTTGTTTTGTTTGTTTCTTCTTTTTCCTCTTTTAAGTCAGTCAGTTTTTGCGGTGGCGATGCTTTGTATATAAATTCGTATGTTTATATTTCTAGTTTTTCTTCCTCTTCTACTCCCCCTTTTCTTTGCCTTCTCTTTCTTTTTTTTTCATTCACCAGTTACTTCTTTCCTTCTGCCCCTCTTCATTTGTTTGTTCACTCAATCCCGTTATTCTTTTGTTCTTTGTTTTTCTTCCTTCCCTGTTTTTAGTTATTCACTTTTTCTGGTTTTGAGTTTTTGTAGGTAAATTTCTATGTTTTTTTCTTCTATTTTTTCCTTCTCTTTTCCTCTTCTTCACCGTCTTTTTCTTTCTACAGTTTCTTTCCCTTCTTTCTTTCTTTCTTCATTCATCACTTTTCTTCCCCTTTTTTCTTTCTTCATCCTTTACTTATATGTTCATTCATTCCTTCATTCATTCTTATATGGATTATGTGAGGTCTGATTTCGCTTTTTATAGTTTATTGGTTGATGCGTATTTTTTTTTTCTTCCTCTTTCCTTCCTTTCTTTTTTTTGCTGTCTGCCTTTCTTTCTTCGTTCTCTTCTCCCTCGTTCATCCATGGAGTAATATAAGTTTGTTTTCCCTCCGTAATCCAGCATGACCATCCACTCCATACATAAGAACGCCTTTATACAGCATCATCCTGCCACGCCCTGGCAGTTTATATTGAAATGCTTACATCTTTTCATTCTTTCTCTTTCTCTACATTCACTACTCATTCATTCATGGAGTAAGAGAGTTCTGATTCCCCTTGCTCCCTTCCTTCCTTCCTTCTTCCTTCTTTCCTTTCTTCCTTTCTTCGTTCATTCATTGAATAAAAGAGTTCTGATTCCCCTTGCTCTCTTCCTTCCTTCCTTCTTCCTTCTTTTCTTCCTTCCTCTCTTCATTCATTCATAAATTAAGAGAGTTCTCATTTCCCTCCTTAATCCATCATGACCATCCACTCCCTATACATAACGACGAATATATTCATCGCCATCCCAGCACCACACACCGGCACAGTCTTCCAATTAAAGTATCACCAGTCTCCCTCTCTCGCTGGGCCGCCGTGATTTGCCTTCCCTCGTCCGCCCCTCAGCCGCCTCTCATTTGCATGCCCGGCTAACGCTTTGTCGCTGTGTACGGTCCCCTTAACGGTGCTGGCTGGGCGAGGATGGGACGGGACTAGCCCGCTACTCGCTGCTCCTACAAAAAAAAAAAAATTAACGTTGCTCTCACCCAAAATAATCCGTCGTGTAAGGGTATACTCGTGCGTGGTAGTTAGAGGGAGATGCAAAGTGACGAGGTTAGGTTAGGTTACAGTGGTGGCTTGATGCGCTCCTTCTTTCGCCGCACTGACCTAAGACCCATGTTAGTGCCGGAGTATTCTCGTAGTCATAAGGAGATAGGGGATGCATAATTGATACGTATGGAGATACGCTGAATGATGAATGATAATAAATGATGAGTATGCCTCTCTCTCTCTCTCTCTCTCTCTCTCTCTCTCTCTCTCTCTCTCTCTCTCTCTATATATAGAGAGAGAGAGAGAGAGAGAGAGAGAGAGAGAGAGAGAGAGAGAGAGAGAGAGAGAGAGAGAGAGAGAGAGAGAGAGAGAGAGAGAGAGAGAGAGAGAGAGAGAGAGAGAGAGAGACATACATACATATTAAGTTATCTACCATCCACTTTTCTTACCTTTTACTCATTCAAAGATCTACAGGGCTGTTGTTTTCTGTATTGGTATATATGTCTCTTCGTACAAATATTGGTGTACGTTGATGTTATATACAAGTACAAAAAATATCCATTCAAAAGCATATCATTATTGTCGTATGTATGTGTTATGAATGGCACGAAAAAGTTGGTATGTATAGTTGTGTTTGGTGTATGAAAGCATGGATGAAAATATTGCTGGTTCATTTTTCCATTTTTTCCTTGTGCGTGGCAAGCTCGCCTCTTCCTCGCGTCCTCCGCTCTGCTCCTCCCTTGATATAATCCCTTAACCCATTTCCCTCTCGTTATTCTCTTCTCCTAATCCCTCTTGTCATTTTCCATCTCTTCACTCTCTTTCCTCACCTCCTCCTCCTCCTCCTCTTCCTGTGTGAGAATTGGTCATGAAACTCAACTCACACTGTGTGTGTGTGTGTGTGTGTGTGTGTGTGTGTGTGTGTGTGTGTGTGTGTGTGTGTGTGTGTTAGTTGTCGAATGCAGGATTTCAGTTTGTGTGTGTGTGTGTGTGTGTGTGTGTGTGTGTGTGTGTGTGTGTTGTGTTTTTTGTATGTTTCTTTTTTTGTGTGTGTGTGTGTGTGTGTGTGTGTGTGTGTGTGTGTGTGTGTGTGTGTGTGTTTAATATAGTAAGTAATTACTAACACTAAATTTACACACACAAACACACACACACACACACACACACACACACACACACACACACACACACACACACACACAGCCCTGCAAACTACGCTGAACTTGTCATCATGGAGAATATTTACGCGCCGTGTCGCATCCTATCTTTGAGTGAGGAATCCTTGGTCTCGTAACCTGTTGGCCCGTCCATCACACGCACCCTTTGCCTCCTTGTGCTCGGATTGGCGGTGTTTCTTGAGTTTTTTTTTTTTTTTTTCCTTCATATTCTCTTGTATTTTCTGTGTGTGTGTCTAGAGGGCGTGGCTGAGAAACGTATTGGCAGACACTTTCGGCTTCAAACATCATTTGCTTCCAAAGGCCAAGTGGCTCGTAGTTCTAGTCGCTTTCGGCTCCCACAGCAACTATTTCCAGAGGACACAGAGGAGATTACTTGGGTTTTCATAGGTGTTTTTTTTTCTTTTATTCGTTTTGCCTATGGCACCGGGAAGCTTTCTTGGTGGGCCATGGTGGTCGGCCCCAGTCCGTAATGACGCAGGGAAGTGTTTATAGAGGCGCCATCTTGCTTGGCTCTTGCTGCTCCCCCTCGGAGCTCATCTTTGATTCTCTTTTAGAGAGAATCTAGAGTCTAGGTTAATAGGCGGCCTTCAGGACAGCATGTGGGTAGTCTTAGGCCACTCGGCGATGACTGTAAAATTGCCAGCTTGGTTGTAGCAGCGGGCGGGACAAACTTGCGTCCTCCTGGACCCCGCGCCCGAACGCTGACCACTCAGCCACCGCCTCCCCATGGTGCAAAGCCTTGTTAAACTATCAGTAGGCTCATAAAACTACCCATGAAAATACTAACACAACCTCTACAAAAACCTTATCTTATATGTGTGTTTAAAGCCCGCAACGTTTAAGAGTATGGCCAGTGAGGGACAGCCTTATGCCAGCGCGGACACCTTGGGAGCACTTTAGGTTTTTCATTGGTCGGGTTCTCATGAGTGTTTTAGCGTTAATGGTGCAGAAGCCTTGTCAAACTAACACTAGGCTCATAAAACTACCAATGGAAATGCTAACAGAACCTCTAGGAAAGTGTTACCAGATGGTTAAGAGTATGGGCCAGTGAGGGAAGACCTAATGCACGCGCGGACACCCTGGCATCACTTTAGGGGCAGCCCGCGGCGCTGCACTCTTTGTTTACGGCCACCCGGGGGTTGATGGGTCGGGGTGTCGGCGCAGCAGACACTCCAACCCATCGCCGTGCTGTAGTCAGTAGCCCGGACGGTAACTTTAACTAACAGACTGCGGGACTTTGGTGGTCAAGGGAGTGAGTTGTTTTAGTTGTTGTTGCCGTTGTTGTTGTTGTTGCTGCTATAGTTGTTGCTGTGGTTGTTGCTGTGGTTGTTGCTGGTTTGTTTTTTTTTTTTTTTACGTGTTCGTCTATTGCGCAGATAGACTTTCTTCAGGGTCCTGGTGGTCGACCCAAGCCCGTCATGGCGCAGGCAATTTTTATAGTGGCGGTTTTTATAGTTGCTGTTGTTCTTGCGTGTTGGAGGGATGGGAGAGAGAGAGAGAGAGAGAGAGAGAGAGAGAGAGAGAGAGAGACTGTGTGTCTGTCCATGTATCAATGTGTGTGTGTGTGTGTGTGTGTGTGTGTGTGTGTGTGTGTGTGTGTGTGTGTGTGTGTGTGTGTGTGTGCAGGTTTTATTATAATGAACTAACTTTGCCTCGCATCTGAACACGCGTTGAAAAATATATTATAAAAGACGCGAACTAATACTTCTTAAGAGGTAAAACTTCCTAAAGACGCGTCCATAGGCGAGACGAGGACACGTGTGAAGGCGCTGCTAATGCCCGCTCGGGAATATTATAAGAAGAAACATTTTGAAACAGCAAGTATCATGTTACGACGGTGTATTTATCTTATTTTATTTATCTGTTTATTTATTTATTTTTGTTTTTCTCTCATTTTTCATTGTTTTTAGTTTCTACTTTTATTTTATTTTATTTGTCTCTTTTATTATCTTTCTATTTTTTATTTATATTTTGTTTTTTCTTATTTTATTTATTTTATTTATTTTTTATTCCATTTATTTTTTCCGGCCTGTTTTTCTTTTCTCTTCTTTTATTTTATTTTATTTCTGTATTTTTTTCTTTTGTGTTGTTGATTTTTGTTGTTGTTGTTGGATCCTACGCAAGAAAGGCCGCACCATAATCCTTCCTCCGCCGTGCCCGGGGAAGGTAGAAGCGAAAGTACAATCGCCATAAGCCACTTAGTCTCGCTGTGTGTTGTGCCGGGCCGGCGGTGTGCTGCGTGGCGGCGGACGAAGTAATAATGGCGGCGGGGAGGCAGCCTCGCAGCGGGCGGCTAATGAGTGTTGGTAAGGTAAAGTTGGGGCATACGCTATTGCTGCGCGTGGCGGCGGTGCTCATCTCCGTCCCGTTGGCCCTTTGAGCGTGTGGTGGGAGAGAACCATTAACCCGACACAGGCCAGTGTGATGTCCAGGTTACCACAGTTTACCTTCCCAGAGGGTCTCCATTTAACATTTATCGACCAATCCGAAAGGGATGATGATCTGGGTAGACTGCACGCCGACAGTCCAGGCCGGGATTCGAACCCAGGCCCGCAGATTCTTAGTCACGGGTTTAAAATTCTTATCGTGGATTTATGAAGAGGAACGGAGTGAAGCAAGGCAGGAGATATGTAAAACAAGAAACCCTTAATTAATAGTAGTAAATTGGCGTCATTTTTAAAATAAAGAAGACAGGACTAAAAAAGAGGAGCATCATTTCGAACTCTGAGGTTTAGTAACTTTTTTCACCGTGGATTTATCAAGAGGAACGGAATGAAACGGAACAGGACGTATACAGGACAAGAAATCCTAATTGATTGTAGTAAATTGACGTTTAAAAACTGGGAAGAAAAGGATAAAATAAAGCCTTGCCATGACTTAGAATTCAGAGGTTTCATATTTTTTCATCTAGAATCAAGATATTCGTACATGGAATTTCAAGAAGTCCTTAAAATATAGTAGTAAATTGACGTCCTCTTATACAGTAAAGAGGGCAGGACTTAAAAAAAGGAGTATGATTTCAAATTCCACTGTTTAATAATTTTCATCGTGGATTTATGAGGAGGAACGGAATGGATCAGGAACAAGAAACACATTCAGCCACAGAACGCCTCTAATTCCCCGTATTAAATGGACGTTTCATCTGTGACTCGATTTCCAACTCCAAGTAAAAATAAGTACCCGCGCCCTGTGACCAGCGTGTGTAATTCGTGGCTCCGGTTTTTACGTCCCTTTTGTGTGACACGCGGCGACACTTTTCCCTTTGATGTGGCGGCCGCGTCTGTGTCTCTATCTGGCGGCCGGGCCTGTGGTTGGTGCTGTCAGACGCTTCCTCCTCTCACATCAACAATTTCCAAAGGTCAGAGAAGCGATCTATTGGGTTCTAATAAGTGTTTTTAGGTTCACGGTACAGAAGAAGGGTCAAACTACCGCCAGGGACATAAAACTACCCCTGGAAATGGCCAAAGCTCCTATGAAAGCCTTGTCAAGTATGTGTTTTAGAATATGGTTCTGTGTCTCCATCTAGCGGTGATATCTGGCGGCCGAGGTGGAGTTGGCGTCGCCCTGGTGTGTGTGTGTGTGTGTGTGTGTGTGTGTGTGTGTGTGAAGTTCAAGGGGCAGCAGTTGTATGGATTTTGTATTAAAGTGTACCAAACCAGGTTAATGAAACACACACACACACACACACACACACACACACACACACACACACACACCAGAAGCCAGGCACGCGTGATGTTCGGGAAATGTTCTAATCGTGTTCGCATCTTGTCGGGGGTTGGAGTCTGTCACCCGGCTTGTTCAGAATAGCTCCCGACAAGTCTGCTAACAGGTTCACAGCGACGGAACTTAGCTTCAACAAGTTTCCGACGTGGAGACACACAGGAGGAGGAGGAGGAGGAGGAGGACGTGGTGGTGGTGGTGGTGGTAGTGGAGGTAGAAAAAGAGAAGGAGGTGGAGAAGAAAAAAAGAAGATAGGAAAAGAAAAGAAGGAGGAGGGGGCGAATAATAATAATAATAATAATAATAATAATAAGAAGAAGAAGAAGAACACACACACACACACACACACACACACACCTGACTAAGTTGTATGATTAGTTATAGCGATAAGATTATGTACCATGTATTGTGTGTATGGTTATGTGTCTGTTATTTTATTATTGGTGCTTCCATCTCTCATGATAACGTACATTTGAAGGGGGAAAACATGTTGTAACACGTTTTAATCACCTGTCATTTGTCTTCCAGGTGAGTGATGGAAGGTGTGAGGGCGTGGAGGCAGCGGATGTGGGTAAGTGTTAACGATGTGCTGTGCTGTCGCCCTAGAGGAGGAGGAGGAGGAGGAGGAGGAGGAGGAGGAGGAGGAGGAGGAGGAGGAAGAAGAGGAAAAGGAAAAGGAAGAGGAAAAGGAAGAGGAAGAAGAGGAAGAAGAGAAAAAGGAGGAGGAGGACATAAGTAGGAGATTATTAAACGCTTTTCGTGTGTGTGTGTGTGTGTGTGTGTGTGTGTGTGTGTGTGTGTGTGTGTGTGTGTGTGTGTGTGTGTGTTTCTTCCTGTACACACATCTTTTCGCTGCTTCAAAACTTTCCCAAATTTCAACTTTTTTTTCTGTTTTTTCGGCGCCGAACAAAAGATTGATATCACCAAAACTTTCCCTCACTGTCAGCGCTTTCGTGTTTTCTCTTTTCCTTCGCATTTAGTCTTTTCCTTAACTCAATTTGAAGGTCACCGCCCCTGCCCTGACCTGCCCTGACCTCACCTCACCTGACCTCACCTCACCTTGCCTCACCCTCATCTCCGTTCTTGGCTCAGAGTTTTCCCTGGCAAGAATGATACTGTATAGACGAATCGAATCATCTCCTTTTCTCTCTCTCCCTCACCGCGCGAATTTACTCTCCCCGTTATTAAAAATCTTCAGTATCAAGTTTTCACGCCTGACCCTTCCGGCGCTGTACCTTGCAAGTCCCCGACCAAACCTTTCCGGCTTTACGTATCAAATATCGTTTTTTCTCGTGCTGGAAATTGGTTATACACACCCGTAGCCTCAGAACAAGCTTACTATCTTTTAACAATGGGCAGTAGTGATATCATTCTCTCATTCGTCCGCAGTGAATGACTTTAAACGAGTATACCGCGAAGTGTAGAGGTCGATGCTTGTTAGTAGTGATAGAGCTCTTATCCCTTTGTGTGTGTGTGCATTTGTGTGCTCATGAAAGCTTTAGCATGCAGACCATCAGGACAGAAACAGTATACTCTAGGGGCGTCGGCAAGAAATCAACCAGCGCCGCAAAACATTGAAGAACGAAACTCAAAGGAAGTCTGTAGCCCTGGGTTGGTATTCTCAGACGCTTTCGCCTCTCACAACAACTTTTTCCAAAGGTCAAAGAGGGGATCAATCGGGTTCTAATGAGTGTTTTTTTTAGGTTCACGGTACAGAAGAAGGGTAAGCGTACCACCAGGGCCATTTAACTACTTCTGGAAATGCCCAAAGCTCCTACGAAAACCGTGTCAAATATGTGTGCTTGCATGGGCGCGAAAGAGTTTGAGAATATGGCCTCTGATTAGCTGGTGTTTTGAGGGAAGGCGGAGAAGGAAGGAAAATAAGTAACACTAGTTTATTCTCTTCTCGCTGGCAAAAACTTCAGTATTGTCAAAAAAAAAAAAAACTAAAACCAAAAGAAATCTTCATTCCTGATTAGCTTAAGTTTTTTTTATGGGATGGAAAATACAGGGTCTTCTAAGAGTGAATTTTTCCGCACGAGACTTGGGGAGGCAGAGTCTTTCCTTGTGATGGAGGCGACAAGGCTGCCTCCTGGGTGCAGGCGCGGCGGGAAAGATGGAGTAAAAAGTTTGAAGTATTTTGGCGAGGCGCCGGAGATCACCAGGAGAGTTAGAAACGGTAAGGTGCTGACACTCCTTGTTCAGGAAAGTTTGGAGAGTGTCCAAAAGTAGATTGGGCTCGATTTTGGGGAGAAATATTTTGGAGTTACTGACTTTTTAACTCCCTCTCTCTTTTATTGGTCTATACTTGTAAGGAAAGTTGTATTGATTTCTCTTTTTTAGCTACTAAATATACTCTCTTAATATAGTGGAGCTCATACGCCTGTACTAGACGCTCAGCTGTGAATGCTCTGCCCAGAAAGAACAGTGTGTGATATGGAACAGTGGTCAGTAAAGGAGGTGCTGGCAAGTTGAGCGTACGTTGTCTTCTCCTTCCTTTCTTTCATTTATAGGTCACCAAGGAAAGTTGTATTGGGTTTTCTAGCTCCCAAACACGCACCTGCACCAGACACTCAGCTGTGAATGCTTTGCCCAGAAAGAACAGTGTGTGATATGGAGCATTGGTCAGTAAAGGAGGTGCTAGGAAGTTGAGAGCACGGTGTCATCTCTGAACTGCCTTTCTTGTATAGGTTACCAGCGAAACTTTTATTGGGTTTTCTGGCTGGTGGATAGACGCTTGTACCCGACGCTCAGCTGTCAATGCACTGCCCAGGCGGAACAGTGTGTGATATAGAACAATAGTCAGTAAATAAGGTGCTAGCAAGTTGAGAGGACGGTGTCATCTCTGAACCGCCTTTCTTTCATGGGTTACCAAGCAAAGATGTATTGGGACTAGACACACCACTGCGCCAGACTCGGAAGTGTGTGATATAGAACAGTGGCCAGTAAATGAGGTGCTGGCAAGTTGTGGGCAGCGTCACTAACTTGGTATTGATAGAAAACATAACTCATGGCGACACAAACACCTCGACGCTCCACCACACGCCTCATGTGTTTATTTTGTTTGTCCTTTGTTGTGGGAAGAATCTTTTATCTCCGTCCCTCAAGTTCATAATGAAAGAAGAGTTGTTAGAAAAAAAGAAGTCTATTGAAAACTTCCTTACTAAATCAGGAGGAGAAAGAGGAGGAGGAGGAGCGTAAGAGGAAGTACGAGAGAAGGAGAGTGAGACAAAGGAGGAAACATGGAAACATGGAAACGCAGGCAACAGAAAGCCTATTGGCTCATTACGAGGTTGCCCGCTTTGGTGATTTAATCTGCTCGACAGCCTGGGGCCTGGGGAACAGATGAAAGCACCTCGACATTGAGGAGCAGATGAAAGCACCTCGATATTGAGGAGCAGATGAAAGCAATTTAATATTCAATTTACTCCCGACGCAGCGAAGTGACGGTCGATTCTATATTTGAAGGAGTTGACAGTTCGCATTTACTACTTCTGAAGGAAGATTGTTCCAGTGACGGATGACTCGGTTTGAAAAGAAACTCCTTCCGATGTCTGTGTTACATCGATTAGACTGAATGGGTAAACCGTTATTTCTAGTTCTTAGGTTGGTTTGCAATTCAAAGAAATTGGAGTAATCGACGTTATTGATTTTTTTCAGATACTTGAAGACTTGAATCATATCTCCTCATAGGCGTCTTTTCTCTAATGTAAAGAGATTGAGTCGCTTGAGTCGTTCCTCGTACGGTTGAGCCCTTAAGGTTGGTATCATTTTCGTGGCGCGTCGTTGAATCCTTTCCAGTAAATCAATGTCCTTTCTGTAATTAGGAGACCAGAACTGTACTGCATACTCGAGGTGCGGTCTTACCATGGAATTATACAAGGATAGCATCACGTCTGGCGTTTTACACTCGAAGTTCCTCGCTATGAACCCGAGCATAGTGTTGGCTTTGTTGTATGCTTTTTTGCAGTGATTCGCGTGTTTCAGGTCACTGCTGATAGTGACTCCAAGATCCTTTTCCTCCTGCATCGCTTGCAGAGGTCTCCCATTCATGATGTATGTGTAATTACTATTTCTGGACCCAATGTGCATGACTTTGCATTTGTCAACATTAAAGGACATTTGCCATTTTTCCGACCATTCGATAATGTGATTGAGGTCTTTCTGAATGATTTCGCAGTCGGTCTTTGTGAGGGCCTTTCCCCCACCTTAGTGTCATCAGCAAATTTCGATATTGTGGATTTCAGTCCTGATTCGAGGTCGTTGATATATATATGATGAAGAGAATGGGTCCCAGCACTGACCCTTGAGGCACTCCACTAGTGACTGGAAGCCAATCGGAAGGCTGTCCGTTGAGTAGTACTCGTTGTTTTCTGTCGGTGAGCCAATCTCTTATCCACGCGATCAGATTGGCTCCAATGCCCGCCGAGTGTAGTTTCTTAAGGAGTCGCTCGTGCGGTACCTTGTCGAAGGCTTTCTGAAAGTCCAGGTATATAACATCACTGGGAATGTGGGCATCCCAGTTCTTATATATACCTTGGAAGAAGTCTAATAAATTCGTTAGGCAGGAGCGTTTGTTTCTGAAGCCATGCTGGGTGTCGGAGATTACATTATTGTCTTCTAGAAACTTAACAAGTTTGTCTCTAATAATCTTTTCGAGTATTTTTCCTGCCACTGATGTCAAACTTATGGGCCTGTAGTTTAATGCAACGCTTTTGTCTCCTTTTTTGAAAATTGGTGTTACGTGCGCCATCTTCCAGTCTTCCGGGAACTTTTTCAATTGAACAGACTGGTTGAATATGTTAGTGAGTGGCTGAAGTATTTGTTATTTAAGCTCTTTTAATAACCGCGGGGACAAACCGTCAGGTCCTGTTGACTTGTTCGTGTCGAGTTTATCCAAATACTTTTCACTTCTTGGTCGCATATTGAGTCAATTTTCAGGGGCGTGATTCCCCTCGGCGGGTCAGGGTTCTCGGGCATGGTTTCGATGTTCTCGACTGTGAATACGGATGCGAGGTTACTGTTGAGGATTCTGGCCATCTGTTTACTGTCCTGAGTTGCAGCTCCAGTCTCGTCTGTCAGGGGACCAATATTGGATTTTACTTTCTTTTTCGATCTGATGTATGTGAAGAATTTTTTTGAGTTTGTCTTGATGTCACGCGCTATTTGTTTTTCGTAGTTGCGTTTACTACTCCGAATAAGGGTTCGACAAGCTCTGAGGCTGTTGTGGTACTGAGTACGGGCTTCGGCCGTGTCATTCTCTTTCATTAGGTTATAATTCCTTTTTTTAAGTTTACCGACCTTTTATTTCTCTGGTCATCCACGGTGGATCTACGGCACCATTTACTCGCCTGGGTTTCGTCGGCACTGTAGCCTTTTCTACTCCCAAAAGCTTATCTTTGAAGTTGTTCCACACGTTGTCGATTGTATTGTCGGTTAGGTGAAGTTGGTCCCAGGTCGCAGAGGGAAGCAGCTCACGGGCTAGGTTGAAATTTGCTTTTTTGTAGTCTGGTATCACTGACGGATTGTCTACGAGTTTGTGACTTATGTTGACATTGAAACGGATTAAGTGGTGATCGCAACCGTTAATTTTTTCACCAACTTCACAGTCGCGAATGAGGTCGGGGTCGCTTACTAATACCAGATCCAGCAGATTGTTTTCTCTTGTTGGTTGAGTTACAACTTGAGTGAGGAACGAATCCTCCACCATTTCTATAAGCCTGTTACCCTCTTGATCTCCAGTCAATTGTCCCCAGTCAATGTTAGGGCAATTAAAGTCCCCAATTATTATTGCTTCTTTGGCGATGGATGGCTGTCCAGGGCGATAGCAGTGAACAGCAGACTTACTGAGCACTGCGAGCGCAATGGGTGGCTGTTCGTCGACAATTGGGACCTCTTCTTTGGCAACGACGCCCTCTACGCTCGTGACGGGATACACTTGACGTTCAAGGGTGTTGAGGCTCTCTCAGACTCCCTTGAGCGAGCACTTGGTACCCTGAGGGATTTTTTAGTATAGGCGAGGGGGGGAGGAGTAATGGGAGCAATGGGAGGAGTAATGGGAGGGGACATCTAGCTCATAATATAACCAGGCAGCTTAGAAGTAATTCTAGAGGAGTAACAGAGGACGGGCTAAGAATCTTCTATACTAACAGCAGTAGCCTCAGAAACAAGATAGACTTACTAAGGGGTGAAGCTTGTTCAGAAAATTTTGACCTAATAGCGATCACTGAGACATGGATAGACACTGCTAATATAAATTTTAGATCAGAATTTGAAATAACGGGTTATCAGATGTTTCACAAAGACAGAAGGGGCAGAAAGGGAGGTGGAGTTGCGCTATATGTTAAAGACTCACTTAAATGTTTAGTTAACAACTCAGTCAAAACTAACATGGATTCAGAATCAGTTTGGGTGGACGTTTACAAAGGGAAAGAAAAACTAACTCTAGGAGTTATATACAGGCCACCCAACCTTAACAGGCAGGACACGAGTATATTACTACAGGAGATTGGCAGGGCGAGTATGAGTAGAAATGTCTGCGTAATGGGGGACTTTAATTATAGGAATATAGACTGGGAAGATCTAGTGGGTGACCTGGAAGCCGAGGACTTTCTTGAAGTTATACAAGATAATTTCCTTAAGCAGGTACTTACTGAGCCTACCAGAGGAGATAACATATTATTAGACTTAGTCCTAACCAATAATGGGAACTTGCTACGTGAGTTGGAGGTGGGCGGAGAGTTAGGAAATAGTGATCACAGAACGGTTCGTTTTAGCTTAGACTGGGCGGTAACCCGCGAACCAAACCCAGTGTTAGTGCCAGATTTTAGAAGAGCAAACTACGAGGGGCTTCGAAGACATCTTGAAGGGGTAAACTGGGATAATTTAGGGATTCATGAGGGCCAGAACTGCGGATTGGAGAGCCAGGAGAACCAGGTAGAAATGTCTTACAATAATTTAGTTAGAGTAATAGTAGAGGGGCAAGAACAGCATATAACACAGCGAACACTTAGAAAAGAAAACAATGATCCTAAGTGGATGACTCGTGGACTAAAACACGAGATTGGGTTAAAGAAGGGAATTTATCAGAAAATAAAGAATGGAGAAACACATCTCAGGGGCCGGTACGTCGAACTATCTAGATTAGTTAAGAAAAACACCAGGATAGCAAAAAAGAACTATGAGATCAAAGTAGCAAATGAGGCGAAAAGTAATCCTAAGGGCTTCTTTCAGATGTATAGAACAAAAACACGGGAGAAAATTGGACCGCTGAAAACAAACACAGGGGAGCTAGTAGAAAATTACGAAAATATGAGCACATTGTTGAACGACTACTTCCTTTCAGTATTCACACAGGAGGATCGAACGACTATACCGGAAAGAGTTCAGGTGTACGAGGGCGGGGATGGCGATAAATTGAGGGATATAATCATTACCAGGCAAGTAGTTCAGCATGAGATAGATAAGCTTAAGAAGAACAAGTCGCCAGGTCCTGATGGGATATTTCCGAGGGTATTAAAGGTTAGGTGATATAATCAGTGACCCACTAACCGACATCTTTAATATGTCGGTAAATACTGGCTATGTGCCGAGCCTATGGAAAGTAGCTAATGATACGCCGATTTTTAAAAAAGGGGACAGGTCAGTTGCTTCAAACTATCGCCCAATTAGCTTAACATCGGTTATAGGGAAGATGCTGGAGTCCATAATAGCCCGGAACATTCGGGAGCATTTAGAGAAACATAGCTTAATTCACGACTCAGCATGGGTTCACAAAGGTAGGTCATGCCTCACAAATCTCTTGTCCTTCTACAATAAAGTATTTCAGGCGGTAGACAGTGATGAAAATTATGATGTAATCTATCTTGATTTTAGTAAAGCGTTTGACAAAGTTCCTCACCAACGACTGTTGCTTAAATTACAGGCTCACGGAGTAGAGTGTAATATTTTGAACTGGGTCAAGGCGTGGCTTAGCAATAGGAAGCAAGAGTGCAAATCAATGGTAAAATATCTGACTGGGGATGTGTTACTAGTGGGGTCCCAGAAGGTTCGGTATTAGGTCCACTTTTGTTTATTATTTATATCAATGACTTAGATACAGGAATTAGTAGTGATGTTAGTAAATTTGCAGATGATACCAAGATCGGTAGAGTAATTGAGTCGGATCAGGACGCTAGTATTCTCCAAGGTGAACTCAACAGATTATATGACTGGGCGGATAAATGGCAGATGGAGTTCAATGTAGGGAAGTGCAGTATTCTGAGTGTAGGTAGGAACAACCCTCACATAACTATTGCTTAAATGACACTCTCATAAGTAGGTCTGGGTGCGAGAGGATTTAGGGGTCTTAGTGAGCTCTGATCTCCGTCCAAGGGCACAATGCATTCAAGCTAGAAATCGTGCTAATAGGGTACTGGGATTTATTTCAAGGAGCGTAAGCAACAGAAGCCCCGAAGTCTTCCTCAAACTATATTTAGCATTAGTTAGACCTCATCTTGACTATGCGGTTCAGTTCTGGTCACCCTACTATAGAATGGATATTAAAATGTTAGAATCGGTGCAGAGGAGGATGACTAAGATGATTCAGGGGTTGAGAAACTTGCCATACGAGGAAAGACTCAAACAGTTAAACTTGCATTCTCTAGAAAGGCGAAGGGTGCGTGGAGACATGATCGAGGTTTATAAATGGATGAAGGGCTTTAATAAGGGAGACATTCATAAGGTTTTGTTGGTAAGAGAACCGGGTAGGACACGAAGTAACGGGTTTAAACTGGATAAATTCAGATTCAACAGGGACATAGGCAAAAATTGGTTTACTAACAGGGTGGTGGATGAGTGGAATAGGCTTAGCAGTCATGTGGTGAGTGCCAATACAATTGTCACATTCATTCAAAAATAGACTAGATAAATTCATGGACAGCGATATTAGGTGGGGTTAGATACACGGGAGCTTAGGGTCAAAGGAGCTGCCTCGTACAGGCCTACCGGCCTCTTGCAGACTCCTGCGTTCTTATGTTCTTATGTTCTTATGTTCTTATGTACTTTGTGTTAAAGAGTGAAGCTCTTCGTACAGGGCAGTGTCATCGGCTGCCTGTTGTTTTGGAGGCCTGTATACGGTCGCAAGTGTTAGTTTCTTATTATTCGCAGTTATTTCCACATAGACGGAGTCGTAATTCTCTGCGTCCTGTTTGTCTATTTTTATGGCAGGGAGAAAGAAGAAGAGGAGGAGGAAGAGGAAGATGAAAAGTTAAAAAAAAAGTGGGGGGGAGCAGGAGGAGGAAGAGAAGGAGGAGGAGGTATGTGGTGAGGTAGAGAGGAAGAGGAGAAGACTTAGAGTGGTGTGACAGTATAGCAGGAGCAGGAGGAGAAAGAGGCGGAGGAAGTATAGTGAGGTTAAGAGGAAGAGGGAATAAGAGTGGATTTAAAAGCATCAAATCGGACTTATTATACGTTATGGTGAGTTGCTTTATTCATTCATCCATCGCTCCATCACATTTCCAGTGCTGTAACTCTGCCTTCAGGCCGTACACTCGTCCACTGTCTCAAAGCTGTGTGGCAGGCAGGCGTTTCTCGCAGAAGCCGGCATTACATATGTTATCTTGAGTGCTTGGAATCGCGGCTTCACCTTCGCCGCATTCTCGTTAGTTTCTGAAAGGTTTCGTTCCTCGTCCCTTGATACAGTTACGAGTTCGTTAAATTCGCCGCTCATGTAAGAACCAGTGTGTTGCGTTTCCTCCCACAGCAAGGGTCATGTTTTTGCACTTTCCTTCCTACACGGGACTCGAACTCGGCGCCTCTTCCCTCCACCTTTAGCCGCGACAACAGGCCACCACGGAGCCTCCCTTGCCTGCCTCTGCCTCCCGTTGTCAGTCCTGAAGGAAGTCTTGCCGGATCCAGGCTTCACGTCCACCCTTAAGTCAGGAAGTACAGGCCAGTGAATCTCGTCCCGTTATTTTCGGTCATGCCGTCATTAAATTACCGACGTCTTCGCTAATTACCCGCCAAGATGAATGCCGGGAAGGCGTGCATCGCCGCGTGACGACGTGACCTCCTTAGAGGAAGATAAATACCGCCGCTTCGTCAGGAAATTTTTGCGAGGGAACGTAAAAATATGTGAGCTGTGGCCGGCGGGCCTCGCTGCGCACCGCCAGGTGGGCCAGCAAGAAGTGTGTATGCTAATGTGCGTGAGTGAGGCGCCTTGAGAAATGACCGGCCAGATTTAAAGTCTTCCGCAGAGGAACTCCTTTCGTGAAAACATTTCTCTGCATTCTGAGTGCCTGAGCCCAGTGAAGGACTGCGCCGATACATTCACATCCTCGTGCAGGAACACCCGGCCTGGGAAATAAATGTTTGGGGAAAAAGATGAGGTGTTAAAAACTGTGATATATTCCCTGCTTACCCGAACGCCTGTCCAGCAGCCACCGCGTCACCAGTTTGTTAGCCGCGCCAGCACCGCCGCCGCGCCGTGACGGGAGTGTGTCGCGCTGGTGGGCGTCACCGCGGCCCGTGCTGGGAGGGCCGCGGCCACGCGCCTCAGGCCTGGGCCAGGACTAACTTTCTGTGCACGGATTAATTTTATATATTTATCTTTTACTACCTATCTGTATGTCTGTTTTTCTGCCTGCATCTCTCTCTCTCTCTCTCTCTCTCTCTCTCTCTCTCTCTCTCTCTCTCTCTCTCTCTCTCTCTCTCTCTCTCTCTCTCTCTCTCTCTCTCTCTCTCTCTCTCTCTCTCTCTCTCTCTGATTTGGCTGTTTATAGTGCTGCCTGTGGTTGCCTCTGTGATTTGTGTTTCCGGTGTTTTTGCGTGTGATCTGGCTGTTTCCGGGTGTTCTGCGTGGGTTTCAGAGTGATTCAAGTGTGTTGTGTTTCCGGTGTTTTTGCGTGTGATTTGGCTGCTTCTAAGTGTACTGCGTGTGTTTCAGTGTTTTGAGTGTGCTGTTTTGTTTCCGGTGTTTGTGCGTGTGATTTGGCTGTTTTTCGAGTGTTCTGCGTTTCGAGTGTGTTGTGTCTCCAGTGCTTTTGCGTGTGATTTGGCTGTTTATAGTGCTGCCTGTGGTTGCCTCTGTGATTTGTGTTTCCGGTGTTTTTGCGTGTGATCTGGCTGTTTCCGGGTGTTCTGCGTGGGTTTCAGAGTGATTCAAGTGTGTTGTGTTTCCGGTGTTTTTGCGTGTGATTTGGCTGCTTCTAAGTGTACTGCGTGTGTTTCAGTGTTTTGAGTGTGCTGTTTTGTGTCCGGTGTTTCTGCGTGTGATTTGGCTGTTTTTCGAGTGTTCTGCGTTTCGAGTGTGTTGTGTTTTCAGTGCTTTTGCGTGTGATTTGGCTGTTTATAGTGCTCTGCGTGGGTTTCAGAGTGTTTTGAGTGTGCTGTTGTATTTCAGGTGTTTTTGCGAGTGACTTGAGGGTGTTTAGTCGTGCTTGTGCTTGGGTTTCTGTGTGTTTCGTGTGTCCCGAGTGTGACTTTGTGTTCCCGAGTGTCTCACGCGTGATTTGGGTGTGTCGACAACCCACCCTTAGAATTCCCTGAGGATTCAATCTGCTCCTCCTCACTACATCCTCTTTAAATCCCCTAGAGGATTAACACTTCCTACACCCTCACCTCACCTAAGCCCCCCACCCTCGCTCACCTCACATCCCTTTGCTCCTCCTCATCCCCTAGAGGATTTGCCTTCCTACTCCTCCCTCACCTCCACATATTTCTAAGCCCTCCCCCCTCACTCACCTTACCTCACATCCTATTTACCCATCCCTTCACCCACCTTACCTCGCCTCTTTCTTAACTTTTCTTGTTCTCACACACCTCACTCACCTCACATCCCTTCCTACTCCTCCTCTCTCCCACTTACCTCCTTTCCCAAACTCCCTCTCACTCATCTCACCTATTTCCTAATCCTCCTTGATCTCACACACCTCACTCACCGCCTCCCTTTCCCCCTCTATACTCACCTCACATCCCTTCCTACTCCTCCTCTCTCCCACCTCACCTATTTCCGAACCCTCCTAGATCTCACACACCTCACTCACAGCCTGTCTTTCCCCGTCTTTACTCACCTCACATCCCTTCCTACTCCTCCTCTCTCCCACCTCACCTATTTCCTAACCCTCCTTGATCTCACACACCTCACTCACCGCCTCTCTTTCCCCCTCTTTACTCACCTCACATCTCTTCCTACTCCTCCTCTCTCCCACCTCACCTATTTCCTAACCCTCCTTGATCTCACACACCTCACTCACGCCTCTCTCCCCCCTCTTTACTCACCTCACATCCCTTCCTACTCCTCCTCTCTCCCACCTCACCTATTTCCTAACCCTCCTTGATCTCACATACCTCCCTTTCCCCCTCTTTACTCACCTCACATCCCTTCCTACTCCTCCTCTCTCTCACTTTTCCTCCATTACTAAACTACCTCTCACACACCTCACCCCCTTTCCTAAATCCCCTTCACTTTGTGTTTTTATCTCTTTCATTTCAGCTAAGATGGCGCCTAAGAAGTGCAGTACTTGTAACGGTAGCTTCTCAGCTCACTTTTTTACAGGGCGTTCTGCTGTCTGTCGACTGTGTCTGTCCAGGCAGCATCTCGAGACAAGACTGCAGGAGCAGGAAGAGAAGATGGAAGAAGGCCAGAATAAAATAATGGAGCTTTCTCTCACCAGGCAGCATCTCGAGACCAGACTGCAGGAGCAAGAAGAGAAGATGGAAGCAGGTCAGAATAAAATAATAGAGCTTTCTCGCACTGTTGCCTCCTTGCAGGAATTCATCCAGGCTAACGTTGCTGTGGTGCCAAACCCTTCTCCAACCGCCCCCTTGCCCTCAGCGGTACCGTCGACACCAGCGGACAACACCACGCAACGGGAGGGTGCCAGTGGCACCGACCATGATGGCTTCACCGTCGTGAATGGAGGAGCCAAGCCAGCCAGACAAGCGATTTATCCTGTTCATTGCTTCAACAGGTTTGCCATTCTGGAGGAGGAGGACGAGCAGGAGAGCACCTTCCTGGTGGGTGACTCCATGATTCGCCAGCAGGTCGTTGAGTTCTGCGGCAGAGTTCCTCGTCGAAGACGGAACTATTGCTATCCTGGTGCTGGGATCGACGACATAACTGCTGCTCTTGAGGAGATCTCCCCCCAGGCTACTAATGATTCACTGTTTGTTATCCACACAGGTACGAACGACGTCACCACGACCCGGTCTGAGGAACTCCTGGAGAAGTACCGTAGGCTCATCCAGCAGTATAAGACTAAATCCCCTAACATTTTGATTTCAGGAGTTCTACCACGGACTTGGGCGGAGAGCGACTTTTTCAGTAAGGCCTTCAGCCTAAACAACCGCTTACAGACTCTTTGCAGGGAGCTTGACGTGGAGTTCCTAAACGCATGGTACAATTTCTATGGACAAAATGAACTTTTCCACAGGGACGGATTGCACCTTTCTCCCATCGGGGCAGCCAGACTCGGAAGGCTCCTCAACGAAGCAGTGCGTGTCATCCGACCAAAAAACGAGTCACGGCCACGTCCCTCCACCCCGCCCGTGTAAATAGACGCCGTGCATCGCAACAAACCCGTAACCGTGATCCCGCAAGTACCACCACCTGTATTACCAAGCCTCTAGAAAACTTAAAAATCCTTAGTTTCAATGCGCGTAGCCTAAGAAACAAATTTGATGAACTGAGATGTCTTGCTTTAACAGAAAATTTTGACATAATTGCTATAACCGAAACATTTATCGACACCACAAATATTGATTTAAGTTCCGAATACAACATAGATGGCTACAGACTCTTCAACAAAGATCGTAAACTGTAGAGGCGGTGGCGTCGCCCTTTATGTCAAAAGCTATTTGCAACCCACCGACAAAACACCGGGAAACAGTAACGTTGAACATTTGTGCGTGCGAGTAAACATTGCAAAAGTCAATTTAAATATATATGTCACCTACAGACCTCCCGGGCAATCACTCGATGACGACCTTGAAATGTACAGCGTCTTAAGGCAGTCACTTAATAACAACGACTCACTGATATTAGGAGACTTTAACCTCCCCCATATCGACTGGGCGACACTGTCAGGCACAGAAGGCGAGTCACATAGAATGATCGAATTTCTAGAAGAAAATTATCTAAGCCAAATGGTTTCTGAGCCAACTCGACAAAATAATATACTCGACCTTGTTATAACGACCCAAGATAACCTTGTCAGTAGTGTCACGGTAGGAGAACACCTCGGTTCTTGCGATCATAAATTAGTGCGCGTCGACATTAAAGCTCAATCATCAGTGACTGAAAATAAAGTAAAGGTGCCCAATTTCAAAAGAGCTAACTTCGTAGAAATCCGACAAAAACTAACAGAAATACAACTATCAGATGACGGCAACGTAGAGGAAGCCTGGCTAAGCCTTAAAAATCACTTACTCACTCAGCAGAACACATTCGTCCCCTTGTGCGAGAAGCGAATTAACACTAATAAAAGCCCACCGTGGTTTAATAGCGAAATTAAACAATCAGTCAATGAGAGAAAATTGTTTTACAGGTTAAAGAAAGAACAAAGCACGCCCGAGAACATTAGACTCTATAATGATGCCAGGCGACGAGTAAAAAAGACTAGTAGGTCAGGCAAAGCGTAGACATGAAGAAAATATTGCAGCCTTCTGTAATTATAACCGGAAATCTTTCTTCAGTTACATAAACAACAGAAAGGCGATCAAAAGTGGTATTGGACCTTTCACAAACAGCGACGGTGCACTAGTGACTGACAGCCAACACATTGCAAACCTCTTAAACAATTACTTTTCCTCGGTGTTTAATACTAACAGTCTTCCTCTCGCTACCACCAACACCAGTACTATTGTAAATCTCGAGCATGCATTGCCTAATTTTGAAATAACAACCGATGAAGTCCTTAAAGCTCTCCATTCACTTAAAACAAATAAAAGTCCTGGACCTGACAAAGTATATCCAACTCTGCTGAAAGAAACGAAGAGCGAAATACTCTCCCTCACAACCGTATTCAATATGTCCTTGCGACAAGGCATCGTCCCTTCAGATTGGAAAAAGGCTAACGTGACACCGATTTTCAAGAAAGGAGACAAAAAAGTACCAGGTAATTACAGGCCCATTAGTCTAACTTCGGTTGTAGGTAAACTACTTGAGGGCATAATTAGAGACAAAATTGTGAGTTACCTTGAAAGCCACTCATTGATTGGGGACTCACAACATGGCTTCCGAAACAAAAGATCCTGCCTATCAAACCTATTAACCTTTTATAACGACCTCTTCACTGTTTATGACGTAACCAAATCACTGGACGTAGTCTATCTTGATTTCCAGAAAGCGTTTGATAAAGTCCCGCATCATAAATTACTTTACAAATTAAAGCAAATAGGTATTGACGGTCAAGTAAACCAATGGATCGCGAATTGATTGAGCAACAGACAACAAAGAGTAGTGATTGACGGATTTAACTCAGAGTGGGCGCCTGTCACTAGTGGCGTCCCTCAGGGCTCGGTCCTTGGCCCAGTGCTCTTCATTATTTACATCAACGACGTGGATGTTGGACTCAATAACCGCATTAGTAAATTTGCAGACGACACAAAGATTGGTAACTCGGTTCTCACTGACGAAGACAGGCAAAGCCTCCAAGAGGATTTGCACAAAATTTCAGCTTGGTCGGATAGATGGGAGATGCCCTTTAACGTAGACAAGTGCCAGGTCCTTCAAGTTGGAACGAGGAATAAGAAGTTCGAATACGAAATGCGCGGCGTTAAACTCAAAAGCGTTCAATGCGTCAAAGACTTGGGGGTCAAAATCGCGTCAAACCTCAAATTCTCACAGCAATGCATCGATGCAGCAAATAAAGCGAACAGAATGTTGGGCTTCATTAAAAGAAACTTTGTATTCAAGAATAAAGATGTAATACTCCCGCTCTACAACAGTTTAGTCAGACCCCACTTGGAATATGCGGTACAGTTTGGTCCCCCACCATGCAAAGGATATTGCTAAATTAGTAGGTGTTCTGCTTCGGGCAACGAAAATTATCACTTCCTTGCGCAACAAATCCTACGAAGAAAGGCTTTCTATCCTTAACATGTTCTCTCTTGAGAAACGTCGCCTCCGAGGAAAATTGATCGAATGTTTTAAAATACTTAATGGTTTCACGAATGTAGACAGAACAAAATTGTTTATGATCGATGACAGTCTGCGCACGAGGAACAATGGCGTAAAACTCAGATGTAGACAAGTAAATTCAGATTGCACCAAATTTTTCTTCACCAACGTTGTAGTGCGAGAATGGAATAAGCTTCCACCATCAGTGGTCCAGTGTAACACGATTGACTCCTTCAAAAATAAGCTCGACCGTCACTTCCTTCAACTTAATATCAACTAGAGCAGAAATGCAACGTTTTGGAGTCTTCTGATTAATGTAAAATCACTTAGGTTTAAGGACAGACCACCAAGTCTGGACCATGGGGTCTGTGTGGTCTGATTTTCTATGTAAATCTCTCTCTCTCTCTCTCTCTCTCTCTCTCTCTCTCTCTCTTTCTTGAGAGAGAGAGAGAGAGAGAGAGAGAGAGAGAGAGAGAGAGAGAGAGAGAGAGAGAGAGAGAGAGAGAGAGAGAGGTAGCCGGTGGAGTGAAAACCCTGGAATTGTAAATAAAAAAATACAGTACATTTTTAAGCATATTTTTACCGACACCAGGAAGAATAATTGCGGACTTGACGTGTGTGTGTGTGTGTGTGTGTGTGTGTGCCCTGTCTCACGGCCCCCAGGTCAGGGCAGCCCCGCGTAAGTCGTGTCGGCATCTGGCGGGACGCAGCGACAAGCCCTCATTGCATGTTAGCCAGTTTGCCGAGAGGACGCGCGCCTGTCCCGCGGAGCTCCGTCAGACCGAGGACACGCTGCCCCGCCCCTCGCCGCGAGCTGTCTCTACTACATTGTTAAACTTAGCAGATTAGTTTGCTGGCTATTGTTGCTTTTCCTGAAACATGTTGTATGGTGTGCTCTGTGAAAAAAAAAATGTAGTATATATGTGTGTGTGTGTGTGTGTGTGTGTGAGAGAGAGAGAGAGAGAGAGAGAGAGAGAGAGAGAGAGAGAGAGAGAGAGAGAGAGAGAGAGAGAGAGATTTACATAGATTTACATAGAAAATCAGACCACACAGACCCCATGGTCCAGACTTGGTGGTCTGTCCTTAAATCTAAGTGATTTTACATTAATCAGAAGACTCCAAAACGTTGCATTTCTACTCTAGTTGATATTAAGTTGAAGGAAGTGACGGTCGAGCTTATTTTTGAAGGAGTCAATCGTGTTACACTAGACCACTGACGGTGGAAGCTTATTCCATTCTCGCACTACAACGTTGGTGAAGAAAAATTTGGTGCAGTCTGAATTTACTTGTCTACATCTGAGTTTTACGCCATTGTTCCTCGTGCGCAAAGTGTCATCGATCATAAACAATGTTGATCTGTCTACATTCGTGAAACCATTAAGTATTTTAAAACATTCGATCAGTTTTCCTCGGAGGCGACGTTTCTCAAGAGAGAACATGTTAAGGGTAGAAAGCCTTTCTTCGTAGGATTTGTTGCGCAAGGAAGGGATCATTTTCGTTGCCCAACGCTGGACACCTTCTAATTTAGCAATATCCTTTGCATGGTGGGGAGACCAAAACTGTACCGCATATTCCAAGTGGGGTCTGACTAAACTGTTGTAGAGCGGGAGTATTACATCTTTATTCTTGAATAAAAAGTTTCTTTTAATGAAGCCCAACATTCTGTTCGCTTTATTTGCTGCATCGATGCATTGCTGTGAGAATTTGAGGTTTGACGCGATTTTGACCCCCAAATCTTTGGCGCATTGAACGCTTTTGAGTTTAACGCCGCGCATTTCGTATTCGAACTTCTTATTCCTCGTTCCAACTTGAAGGACCTGGCACTTGTCTACGTTAAAGGGCATCTCCCATCTATTCGACCAAGCTGAAATTTTGTGCAAATCCTCTTGGAGGATTTGCCTGTCTTCGTCAGTGAGAACCGAGTTACCAATCTTTGTGTCGTCTGCAAATTTACTAATGCGGTTATTGAGTCCAACATCCACGTCGTTGATGTAAATAATGAAGAGCACTGGGCCAAGGACCGAGCCCTGAGGGACGCCACTAGTGACAGGCGCCCACTCTGAGTTAAATCCGTCAATCACTACTCTTTGTTGTCTGTTGCTCAACCAATTCGCGATCCATTGGTTTACTTGACCGTCAATACCTATTTGCTTTAATTTGTAAAGTAATTTATGATGCGGGACTTTATCAAACGCTTTCTGGAAATCAAGATAGACTACGTCCAGTGATTTGGTTACGTCATAAACAGTGAAGAGGTCGTTATAAAAGGTTAATAGGTTTGATAGGCAGGATCTTTTGTTTCGGAAGCCATGTTGTGAGTCCCCAATCAATGAGTGGCTTTCAAGGTAATTCACAATTTTGTCTCTAATTATGCCCTCAAGTAGCTTACCTACAACCGAAGTTAGACTAATGGGCCTGTAATTACCTGGTACTTTTTTGTCTCCTTTCTTGAAAATCGGTGTCACGTTAGCCTTTTTCCAATCTGAAGGGACGATGCCTTGTCGCAAGGACATATTGAATACGGTTGTGAGGAGGAGAGTATTTCGCTCTTTGTTTCTTTCAGCAGAGTTGGATATACTTTGTCAGGTCCAGGACTTTTATTTGTTTTAAGTGAATGGAGAGCTTTAAGGACTTCATCGGTTGTTATTTCAAAATTAGGCAATGCATGCTCGAGATTTACAATAGTACTGGTGTTGGTGGTAGCGAGAGGAAGACTGTTAGTATTAAACACCGAGGAAAAGTAATTGTTTAAGAGGTTTGCAATGTGTTGGCTGTCAGTCACTAGTGCACCGTCGCTGTTTGTTAAAGGTCCAATACCACTTTTGATCGCCTTTCTGTTGTTTATGTAACTGAAGAAAGATTTCGGATTATTTTTACAGTTGGCTGCAATATTTTCTTCGTATCTACGCTTTGCCTGACCTACTAGTCTTTTTACTCGTCGCCTGGCATCATTATAAAGTCTAATGTTTTCTGGGGAGAGAGAGAGAGAGAGAGAGAGAGAGAGAGAGAGAGAGAGAGAGAGAGAGAGAGAGAGAGTTTCATCGTTTGTTGTTACCATAATTCATACTACCGGTATGTAAACAGAGAGGTCTACCACATGAGGGTCGCTCAGTGACACGCGGCACACTGCTGCTAGCCTGTCTGGGGCAAGGCGTCACCGGTAGCCAGCCAGCACAGGTGATGGCCGTCCACGATGGGAACCTTTTTACCTGTGTTTCCGGCCCCGTAATGGTTCCATGAAATCCCGAGCACTAAAAGTAATGAACGGGTCGTGAAGGCAGCTAAGCTCTTTTTATTTGGGACATTAGCGATTGACAATAGTTTCGCAGCGTAATATCAGGAAACGTTTTGACGCGGAGGCAATGAACTTTGTGGCGAATTAAAAGCAGCTTTTTTTGTCACCTAAGCAACGGGTAATGTTTAGCGAGGTAAGTGTTTGTTTTGAAATGTAAATAAATGCCGGTTTGTGGCAAATGCAGGAAGTGGAGACAAGTTAAGGCTGTTTGGTGTGTATAGGAGTATTTATTTATATACTTATTTATTTATTTTGCCACGTAAGCAACGGATGATCTTCAGCGATGCAATGTTTGTTTTTAAGTGTAAATAAATACGGGTTTCTGACAAATTTAGGAAGAGGAGACAAGTTAAGGCTGTTTGGTGTGTGTACCTATTTATTTGTTTATTTATTCTTTTATAGGGCGTGCTGTTCTATTTCAATTGGTAAGGTTTGGGCTGCTGGCGGCAGTATCACGATCAGTAACATTGACCCCCGTGTTCTTAAACGCCCCGCGCCTCGGTTCGCCTGTTTGAAAAGCCTCTTGTAAAAGTTCCGGGGATTTTCATGAACTGCTTTATGTTCACAGTGATAGTTTGACACGACTTCCGCGTCTTGAATGGGTAAATCAACCTCGACAATCCGGTTATTCTTCTCTGTGGCCTTGAAGAATAGTCGTAATGGGAGCACGGTACGTTAAGGAATATGAACCTTAGTCTGTCTTCTTATATAACACAGACACGGCACTTGATAATAAAACACATGCCAACCGGCTTGAATACACGGGACTGCCATTGCGAAAGACGTCTTGGGTCGGTAAGCCGCGTGATTGTGGAGTTTCTGAGCGTGAAATTCAGTCTGTGAGAAGTGAAACATATGAGTCGGGTCACGGCGGCCCCCGTGCTGGTGCCGGCCAATAATTCTTTATCCTCACAACCCAGGCGGCGCGGCGAGGCAAGGCGGGTGGGAGGCGGGTAAGCAGTGTTGCAGCGCTTAGCTTTGCAGGGCCTCGCCCCCGCCACGCCAGGCATATCAGGGCCGGCTGCATGTACCCAATCTCTCTGCGGGTATGTGGTCCCTGAGTGAAGACGCTTGGCTGTGGCTTCGAAACTATCCACGGGGCGTTCTGTAAAATACTTTCATTGTAATTCTCACTCCAAATTATCTAAAATTACTACAATTAAACCTAACCTAACCTTACCTGACCTAACCTAACATAATATTATAACATAACATAAACTTGAGCTAATCTAACCTGAGCATACTCCCTTAAGGATCTAACCT
This sequence comes from Eriocheir sinensis, assembly GCF_024679095.1. Taxonomy (NCBI): domain Eukaryota; kingdom Metazoa; phylum Arthropoda; class Malacostraca; order Decapoda; family Varunidae; genus Eriocheir; species Eriocheir sinensis. The sequence continues at coordinate 315,336 of NW_026111732.1, forward strand.
AACCTAGCCTAATGTAACCTAACCTAACCTAACCTAACCTAACCTAATCTAATCTAACCTAACCTAACCAGAGCTAACCTAACCTGAGCTAAACGAACGTAACTTAACCTAACGTAACCTTTCCTGTTCAAGAGTGGGCACCCCATATTATTAGGAACATAGGAAATACCCTAACCACGGGCTGCTCTGGAAAATACTCTCATTGTAATTCCCACTCAAAATTACCTCGTATCACTACAACGAAACCTAACACAAGCCAGCCTAAGCTTGCCTAACGCAACCTGCCTTGTTCAAGAGTGGGCGCCACATACCAGTAGAGATTGGGAATATGCGGGCTGACTGGCCGAGGGTCGACACTCAGATGAACGGTAATTTGATCCGGAACTCACAAGTGTTGCTCGTTGCTGCCCTGAAAGGGACGAGGGTCTGGACATGATGGCTTGGTGCTGTGAGGGAGGGCCGCTACGGGAGCCGGTGTGAATGGGGAGGGGAAGGGTAGCACCTGTCCTTCGTAATGGTAACTCTTTATGTTTAGTGAGCGTATCAGTGTTCGTTGAGGCAGTACAAGGCTCAGCACGGTATGAGGCTGTACAAGGGAGGGGGACAGCTTGGCACTATCCTCCATAATGATAACTTCTGCTTAGTGAGATTTTCAGTGTTCTATGAGGCAGTACAAGATTTAGTTCTCTGTTAGGCAATATTTTAGGAGCAGCGTTTAGTGGAATTTTTTGCTTCTACACTTGTTTTATGCCCTTGAGCTGCTTCCTTTCAGTTAAGAAAAAGATACAAGGTTTAGTCCTCTATTAGGTAGTGCAAGTAGTGCTCTATGAGGCAGTACGAGTTGTGATGTAGACTCAGCTCTCACACGTACTAACTTCCCTTCTGTATTAGATCGGTAATGATGTAAAATTTATCTTCTTCGACCCACAAGTTTATGAACGATTGACCGTCTCGCCTCGCCCCGCCGCAGCGAGTTTTGACGTCTCGTCGATGCCGCCCGCTGCCGATCATTGTTTATTTATTTTGAAGTTGGAGCGATCTATCAATTCCCAGGAGCACAACGGAGCTTTCTGTATTTACTATTGTTTTTACACCAATGGGAGAAGCTCAAGAACAACAAAAACGGGAAACAAAAAGCCCGCTAAGCAATGTTCCAGCAATAAGAGGACAGGGCCCGTATTCCCAGACGCTTCCGCCTCTCACATCAACAAGTTCCAAAGGCCAAAAGAGATCAATCGCGTTCTAGTAAGTGTGTTCTTAGGTTCACGGTGCAGAGGATGGGTCATAAAATTACCCATGGAAAGGCCCACAACTCCTACGAAAGCCTTATCAAATGTGTGTACTTAAGCGCCGAAATTTTTAAGAATATGACCCCAGAACGAGTGGCCAGAAGAGAGGTCACTGTCAGTTGGAGAGGTGTCTTGATACCACCGTTGCCAGATTGTCGTACTCAGAGCATAGTATTTACCGGTTTCTGACGCCTAACTATTGCCAAGAAACTTCAGGATCTAACTCTTTTAACGATAACTATAAATGAGTTTCGTTATTGGAGCCCAGAAGACAGTTTTGGGGTAGGAAGTCGGGAAATATAAGCGGCTGAGTACGACAATCTGGCAACGTTGCTTGATACTCCCTTCACGTTCAAGTTCAAGTCCAATGCACTAGAAAATACAGACAGAGGGAGACTATTCCAGACTTTACCAGCGAAAAGGATGAAAGACTTGAGATGCTGCATGGTTAACTCTTGCATAAGGGATCCGGGCAGCACAGGGGTGAGCTAGAGTAGAAAGTCGTGAGTGTCGGCAGCTGCCTCTCACTGCGTCGTGCCTGCCAGTCGTGAGGTGCTTGGTTGGGGCAGGTCGTAGCAGCACGCGCCTCGGCCAAACGTGACAGTGTATGTAACAGTTTCATAGCGTTGGTTGTAATTAGTAGGAGAGAGAGAGAGAGAGAGAGAGAGAGAGAGAGAGAGAGAGAGAGAGAGAGAGAGAGAGAGAGAGAGAGAGAGAGAGAGAGAGAGAGAGAGAGAGAGAGAATGTGAGTGAGTGTGCGCTTGTTGATATTTATTTCCCCGCTATTCCGAAAAAAAATTTTGCCTCACGAATTTATGGACGTCTTTTTAGGTCCTTCCTTTCTTGCATTCATCGCTACAGAAAACTTAAGGCCAGCGAGTGATCTTCAAAGCTCAGTTCGCGCCCCATCCAAGCAGCACCGGGTCCCAACAGTCTAGTTTCCCTTGTGTCGCCTCTTCCTCACGAGCAAAGTAAATACCAGTCCGCGGGATGCACACAACTCTTCGTGCTGTGAGGAGGCTCGGGAATGGGTCGCGAGGGTGTTGCTTTCAGGAGAGCCAGGAGGCGGTGAGGGGAGTTTGGAGACACAGAACTTTGGGTTGGTGCTCTCAGACGCTTCCGCCTTTCACCTCTCACATCAACTATTTCCCAAGGCCGAAAAGGAGGTCAATAGGGTTCTTATGAGCGTTCTTTTAAGTTCATGGTACAGAAGAAGAGTCACACTACAACTACGGCCATTAAACTACCCGTAGAAGTGCCCCAAACACCTACGAAAGCCTTATCAACTATGTGTACTTGGGCTCATGGTACAGAAGAAGAGTCACAGTACCGCTACGACCATTAAGCTACCCGTAGAAATGACCCAAACACCTACGAAAGCCCTGTCAACTATGTGTACTTGGGCTCATGGTACAGAAGAAGAGTCACAGTACCGCTACGACCATTAAGCTACCCGTAGAAATGCCCCAAACACCTTCGAAAGCCTTGTCAACTATGTGTACTTGGGTGCCTAAAGGTCTGAGAATATGGGCCGTGGGTCGCTCGCTTTGAAGGTCGCTGTCTCAGAGGATGCGGCACTGACCGAAGAGGTGCCGAGGAAGTGATTGACGATTTAATGAGATGGTACCACTGAATGTGTTGGCGGTAGCGAGTGTTCTGAGAGCTAATCGGTTCACGGATAGAGAAAGTCAATATCCGTCAGGGTTGCTTTATTGACAAAAATCACACACGTCATTGACATTTACAAGTCACATAAAAGAGGTGGTTGAGTGTATATGTGTGTGTATGAATGTTGTAATGTGTAGGTAACATTTATGTGTTGGTGTATATGTTGAACAATATTTATAAGAGAACTGTAGCAAGACGAGGACAGACAGTAGAAGATAAACGAGTAAAAAGAAGAGTTAACAATGAAGACGCGACACAACAGACAGGGAGACAAGGACAGCGACATTGAAAATACATAGACGGCACAGGAGATACAAGACGAAGGGAGACGAAAACGTTGACACGAATACACTTAATGAGTCTGTGCTGCAGCGCCACATTTTCTTGGGTCACCGGGGAAGCAGAGCACACGGCTTTCAGCGGTGGTTGCTACAAATGTGCCCCTGCGTCACATATATGAAGCTGATGTTCGGAGAGGGAAAAGGATATAGAAAGATAGAAAGGAAGTGAAATTCATCCTGCACTAGAAGAAAAGGTGAGATATAAATGAAAGTAATCTAAGGAGAGAGAAAAAAAAGGAAAGAAATAGACAAGATGGTGAAGTTCATCCTACAATAAGAAGAAAAGGTGAAAAATAGATTATAAGCCACCGTAGCAAACAGAGACATTCCCTTTCGAATTCCCTGCCCATTTTTAAATCTGGTGGGTAGAGAGAGAAAAAAATGTAGATAGAAAAAGAGAAGTTCGTCCTACACTCAATAAGAAAAAGTGAAAAATAAGTTCTAAGTCACCGTAGTAACTAAACAGACATTCCCTTTCCAGTTTTGCGCCAGTTCTAAAGTCTTGTGAGTAGAGAGATGCAAAATATAGCATAGCCGGAAAAAAGTAAAGTTCATCCTACTCTATAAGAAAAGGTCAAAAATAAGTTATAAGTCACCCTAGGAAGTAAATAGAAACTCCCTATCCAGTTTTGCGCCAGTTCTAAAGTCTGGTGAGTAGAGAGTTGCAAAATAGAGCCTAAAAAAAGTAAAGTTCATCCTACTCAATAAGAAAAGGTCAAAAATAAGTTCTAAGTCATCGTAGGAAGTAAACAGACATTCCATTTCCAGTTTTGCGCTAGTGGGTAGAGAGAAGCAAAATATAGCTAAAAAAAGTGAAGTTCATCCTACTCTATAAGAAAAGCTAAAAAATAAGTTCTAAGTCACCGTAGGAAGTAAGTAGACATTCCCTTTCGAGTCTTCTGCCTGTCATAAAGTCTCAAAGTCTCTCGTTCAGTCAGCCACAGTCACAGCCGCCTCAGGCCAGCCACCCATCCTGCACTCTAGAAAACAAAGGTGAAAGAAAGGTTCAAAGTCACCGTGGGAAGTTAAGACACATTCCCTTTCTGGTTTTCCGCCAATTCTAAAGTTTCTCCTTCAGTCAGCCACTTCATAAGCCATCCAACCTGAACCAGTCATGCATTCTTTAAAGCAAAGGTTAAAAAAGATTCTAAGTCACTGTAGAAAGTAAAGACACATTCCCTTTCTAGTTTTCCGCCAATTCTAAAGTTTCTCCTTCAGTCAGCCACTTCATGAGCCATCCAACCTGAACCAGTCATGCATTCTTTAAAGCAAAGGTTAAAAAAGATTCTAAGTCACTGTAGAAAGTAAAGACACATTCCCTTTCTAGTTTTCCGCCAATTCTAAAGTTTTTCCTTCAGTCAGTCACTCAGCCATGCAACCTGAACCAGAAATGCATTCTTTAAATCTAAGGTGAAAAAAGATTCTAAGTCACCGTAGAAAGTAAAGACACATTCCCTTTCTAGTTTTCCGATACCGTTCGCCCCTGTCCACCCAGCAGTGAATGGGTACCAGGTATTAATCGGGGGTTGTGTCCCGTCTCCTGGGGTCTGTTCCCTTCTCCTATAATTCCTTCCCCCTCCTGTCTCTCTCCGGCATATGACCACAGATGTTACGACAACTAAACGAAAATTTCCAACTTTTTTTCTAGTTTTCCGCCAATTCTAAAGTGTTGCCTTCAGTCAGCCACCGCCACGACGCCACCACCAGCACCATGTAGCCAGCCAAAACCATGCAGTCACCCACCGCTGATTTTCACCGCCACACTCATCGATTTCTTTCCTTCCTACCTGCTGCTACCTCCACCACCACAGCCGCCGCCACCGCTACTGCTGCCTCCTGAGTCCTCCTCCCCTGCCCGCCACTTCCCGTTTTTCTTGCCCCGAGGCTTTGGTCATCACTCACCGCTGCACAACTCCGCACTCTTCGCCAAATTCTTTCTTTCAGGACCACTTTTCTTTTCCCCGCGGCCCTTTCTCCCGAAGCCTAATGCGCCTCGTGACCACTCCAGCGGCTCATCCTTATACGACCTACCGGGTGTAGGAGTAGTGTGTGCTGTGTAGTTTCTGTGCTGTGTGTGTTAAGGTTAGCTTCTGAGTCTGTTCACGAGGTACACGGTTATACTCTTAAACACTTCGGCGCCCAAGCACACATATTGGACAAGGCTTTCCTAGGAGTTGTGGGCTTTTTCAGGGGTAGTTTTCTGACCCTGGTGGTAGATTGACTCTTCTTCTGTATCATGAACCTAAAAATACAGTCAATGAAACCCGATTGATCCCTTCTTTGACCTTTGAAAATAGCTTTGAGGGAAACGGGTCATTTGCCGGGTATATATTCGCATGACAGTACGGTACATTCATTGGGTATATATAGTTTTGCATGCGAGTATAGTACAGTCAACTTATATAGTTATGCAGGACAAAAATTCAACGGGTATAGTCTTGAATGACACCCCCTCCGCTTGGTTTAGTTTTGCATACATAATACATTCATCTGGTATAGTTTTCACGCCACACTACATTCACCGGGTACAGTTTTGCATGGCACTACATTCAACGGGTACATTTTTGCATGGCACTGCATTCACCGGGTACAGTTTTGCATGGCACAACATTCAACGAGTACAGTTTTGCATGGCACTACATTCAACGGGTACAGTTTTGCATGGCACTACATTCAACGGGTACAGTTTTGCATGGCACTACATTCAACGGGTACAGTTTTGCATGGCACTGCATTCAACGGGTACAGTTTTGCATGGCTACAGTCGACTGGTGTAGGTTTGAATGACACTCCCCTCCCCAGGTGTAGTTATTCATCCCACTCTCCCTTCCCCCGCCGTCACACACACCACAGTATAACAACCGTGATCCCGAGGTACTCAGGCGAATGTCAACCGAGCGGCCCCCTAACTGCCGGCTGCCACGCGTATCTCCGTTCCTTCAGCCAGACGAATGGAAGTGGTTATGACCGGGTCAGGCCGCATTGTTTGTCCTGAGGCAGGTCTTGGGCGTTACCTGATTCATTATTGCGTTGACAGGATTCGAACCTGGATCTACGGTTTAGCATTTCGTTGTGTCTGGTTTTATTAGTCCATTTATTTTCATTTTTCCTCATTTTTTTTGTTTCTTGCTTTAATATTGTACCTGAGTCATTTGGGTTCATGTGGGTGGGTTCTAAGTCTATATATACCAAGTCAAGTCACTCTGCTTCAAACCTGTGGAGCTGCGGGATGACGTCACTTAGAGCCAAAAAAAATAAATACTCGCCAGTTCAGGGGTGACTAAAGTTGGGGCCGTATATGCACTCTGGATGTGCATTCTCGCCTTCTTTCACAGCTCGTTCAGGCAAGCCACTGACGAAAAAAATATGTCTTTTTATTGTGCTATTGCGTGACTGTAATTTCAATGACTACAAACGGCGGTGTGGGGTGTGAGGGAGGGCATGTTGAAGTGATTGATTTAAATTAGTCCACCTTTCCTCGTTTTCTCTAAATCCCTGTTTCTACATTCTTTAGTTTGGCTCCAAGCAGTGTCACGCATAAACCACGCCTCGGCCGTGTCTCCTCCCACAAACCTGCGTATGACTTGACTTGGTGTATATAGACTTTGGGTGGGTTAGGTTGATGCGAGAGGCGGAGGCGTCTGAGCACACCGACACACTGAGCCACACAAAAAGCTCCCTGCTACGTGCCGGCCGCAACGTTGCCAGATTATCGTACTCAGGCTCTTATATTTGCTGATTTCCGAGCTAAAAACTGTCTCCTCCACCCCGATAACTAGATTCATTTATAGTTATCATTGAAATGGTTAGTTTTTGGTGTTTTTTTTGCAATAGTCATGGGTCAGAAACTGGTAAATACGATGTTCTGAGTACGATAATCAGGCAACGGTGGTGTCGGGATTGTCAGCCTGAGACGCGTTGCCTTGGAGAGCTGTTGGGACCCAGAATATGGACAAACAGAAGACGACCATAGCAGCACAGTTAATTAAAAGTGACCCCAATCAGAGGCAAATACCGAGTGGAGATATGGAGACAAGAATTGTAAATATGACAGGAGAGGGAAGGAAAGCAATTAGTCAGATATACAAAGTTGTAAACATCTGATAAGCACTAACACTACTGAGAGGTTATGGAAAATACCCAGACCCACATACAGAAAGCAGATACCCAGTAGGCGTGGTCAGGAAGTGTGGATAACCATTCAAGAGGACTCTAACATGTCACGTGCGGTGTGACGGAATGCTATAAGCGAATAAATGAAAAGAGAAGTCACTGTGGGAGTGTCTTAAGAGTGAAATAACAAATAGTAGGAGAAGTAAACAATATAACATAATGAGCGAGCCAATGGTTGTTGACAGGAAGTATTGGCTACTGGTTATGTAGAAAATGAAGGCGTGTCAAAGATGTAGTTCCGCCTCAAGCAAGGAAAAATGTGACCTAGACAACAGTGATATGGGCAGACCGAGCCTTGCACTCGCTTCAAGCAGACTTGCTACTCACTCAGCTGAGAATGGCTGTTGTGATCTTAATCGTGAGTAGAAATTCGAGAATCTAAGGGAACCGACTGTATTGTCCTGGAGATTATAATGTAGGAGATGTGAAGTAGGATTGTGAGTGGGACAGGATTGTGATTATTTGTTTGCGATGTAAAGCAAAGGTAGAAAGCACTGGGTGTGGTATAATTTGGTGCTTCCGTGAAATTGTAGAAGATTATACTATAGGAATGTGTTATCAGGATGTGAGGAGAGTATTTAAATATTGTGATGTAAGCAGAGAGAAACAAACCACTGCTTGTGGAATGACGAGTGTTATTATTATTGGCAACAACTGAGCACAAATTGTAGTATTATGTTTAAAGACATGTCGTTTGTCATATGTTGTATCCATTGCTGAATATGCCAGCGTTATGATCGTCTGAGCATAGAATATTGCGTAAGGCAATTACTTTCATTTAATTTTAAATAAATGTATATTTTCTTTTTCCCTTGTTTATCCCCGAACACCAGTCTCCAATAACAACTTAAGCCGGATCACGCTACCAGGGATACGAGACGGTGAGATAATTTATGGAGTAATTAATGAGTGATAAAAGAGTTGATTTAATACAAGAAAAGAAGGGTCCAAAAGAGCCTCGTCCCAGCCACTGACCCGACCCATTTTCTTAAACATTTCAGCGCCCAAGTACGCACATTTAACAAGGATTAAGTAGGAGTCTTGAGCATTTACAGAGATAGTTTTATGACCCTGGTAGTAGTCTGACCCATTTTCTTAAACATTTCAGCGCCCAAGTACGCACATTTAACAAGGGTTTAGTAGGAGTCTTGGGCATTTGCAGAGATAGTTTTATGACCCTGGTAGTAGTCTGGCCATTCTTCTGTGCCACTATGGTGAAAAAACACTCCTGGAAACCTGATTAATCTCCTCTTTGGCCTTTGGAAATAGATGACGTGGGAGTCGGCAGCGTCTGGGAATACCGATCCAGCCTGCCTCGCCCATAGACAAGAATTGGTTCACCAATAGAGTGGTAGATGAATGGAACAGGCTTGGGAGCCATGTTGTGGGCGCCAACACCATAGATACATTCAAGAAGAGGTTAGATAAAGCCATGGATGGTGAGGTAAGGTGGGGTTGAGTGTACAGGAGCTGTCTTGTATAGGCCAACCGGCCTCTTGCAGACTCCTTACGTTCTTATGTTCTTCTTATGTTCTCTCTTCCTCCAGCCCTCCCGTCACCACCTGCTTCTCTCTCTCTCTCTCTCTCTTTTATTTAAACTGACAATCTGTAGTACACAACATTTTTTTTTTTTTTGTCGACGACACTTTATGCGATCGTTCGTAACGAGAAGCATATGTTTCACTGTGCACTTTTCAGAGCTTAAAATGTCACTTTTTCTTGTGCATTATTTCAAAAGCCCTTTACACTGGTTCACTGTGTATTTAGCATCACTAGTGGTGTGGGGCATGTTCTTCGCCACTTGTGAGCAGCCACTTTTACGTGCTGGGTGGACATTTCCCTCACTGTTGGCCCTGCCGCCGTGAACGTGTTCCACAGGCGGGACACCCTGGAGGTGAAGGTCCTCTGGTGCTGGCTGGCGCGTGACCTTGGCACCCCGACCTGCTCGTGGCTGGAGAGTCCCGTTTTCGTATCTCTCACAGCCTCTCGCGGGGGGAGCCTCAGCCTCGCCAGGTGTGGTACTCATTGTACCTGAGCCTTGTGGAACACCACCAGCGCAGCGACGTCCCGGCGGTGCTCCAGAGTGTCTAGATGTATAATATCCTGAAGGGGCGACTGGGGGTTGTTCTCCTGTAACAGTCGCTGCACCCGTCGCTCCACCTTGTCCAGTCTCTGCAGGTGTGTGGAAGCGCTGGACATCCAGGTCAGAGCCCCGTACTCCAGGTAGGGTCTTACCTGGGCCTTGTAGAGGAGCATAATTCCTCGCTTGTCGAGGAAATTAGCCACTCTACGAAGGGCAGAGACACGTAGGGAGGCTTGGTGGGCGACGTGTTTCAGGTGGCGGTCGAAGCGCAGCTCTCGGTCCAAGTCCACTCCGAGGATCCTGACGTAATCCTGGAGCGGGAGGGTGACGGAGCCAAACATCACCTTCCTTCGACAGCTTGTGTGGCTGCCGGGGACCGAGAGATCACCATCGCCTAAGTCTTCTCAGGAGCAAAGTTCACCTGCCAGCGCTCCCCCCACTCCCGTATCAAGCGTAGTTGCTGGTTGACGTCAGCAACCGGTAGGAGAGGGAGAGCGTGCAGTCGTCAGCGTATGCAGAGACTGCTGGCAGACTCCTGAGAAGGTCGTCGATGTACAGATTCCAGAGGACAGGTCCCAGCACAGATCCCGGAGGGACTGAGGCACCCACTGGGAGGTCCTTGGACTGCTGGCCGCCGACGACGACGTGGAGGCTTCTTCCTTGAAGGTAGTCGCTCATCAGCATCAGCAGGTGTCCTTGGATGCCTTTGGCACGAAGCTTCTCCAGCAAGCCCGCGTGCCACACCCGGTCAGCACCCGCGATGTCGAGAGCGACGACAATGGTATCCAGGCCGGTGTCTAGTGAGTCCTGCCAATCCCTGGAGAGGAGCAGCAGGAGGTCTGAAGTGGAGCGGCCAGATCTGAACCCAAACTGCTGGTCAGTGATGAGGGCGTTGTTCTCGAGGTGGTGGGTGATGGCCTCCACCACTATTCTCTCGAAGATTTTTCCAACTACAGACAGGAGGGAGATAGGCCTGTAGTTGGTAGGGTCAGATCTCTCTCTCTCATTTATCCTTCTTTACCTGTGTTATATTTTCGTTCATTTTCTTACTTTTTTTCTTTAAAGCTAATTCCCTCTTTCTCTTTCTCTCTATCTCTTTTTCTATCCGTGTGCCTAAATTATCTACTTACCTACTTATCTATCTACCTATTTATCTATCTATCTATATCTCTCTCACTTCCCGTAACTTAAGGTTATTTTGATAAGGACACGTCTAAGAAATCGGTAATGAGTGGCGTTTCGTCCACTTCGTTGTGCTTACTTGCTGCGTGCTTGTAGTTCTCCGCGCGTGTCCTTATCTCCTGACTGACTTCCGGCGAGGCGGCATTATGCAAAATACAATGTTTACACTTCGGCTTTCCTGCGTTGTTTATGTGGGCGGGTGCGTGTGTGTGGTTTCTTGCGTATTTCCGGGTTTACCTTGTTTTTTCCTCGTGTGTGTGTGTGTGTGTGTGTGTGTGTGTGTGTGTGTGTGTGTGTGTGTGTGTGTGTGTGTGTGTGTGTGTCGGTTAATCTGTTTCTGCCTCTATCTATCTTTTTCTCTCTCTCCAAATATAGTTAAAACAATGTATAATATTTTTCCGTACCCTAAAGTTGAAGCCGAAAAAGAAATTATATTATTCAACACACACACACACACACACACACACACACACACACACACACACACACACACACACACACACACACACACACACACGCCGCTTGTACGTATACGCTCCTCGTGAAAAATTTCCGGTGTCGTGGGGGTCGTTAGAAGCTGGAGTTGTGGCTGGCAGAAAGGAGCCCCATATAAATATTACGTGTTTTCTTCCTTCACCTCGTGGCCGCGCTGCATCGCCTTCCTTCGCCCTTTGTTAAGGGGTCACGCCTGGGCCGCTGCCTTGCTTTACCACGCAGGAAACGAGCGCTGGGTCTTGAGTATAGAATGATACACTGATGGCAGCGCTTGGATATCCCTGTCTTGTGGGGTTTATTGTTTTTTACTTTTTCTTTTGTTTCGTCTTGCATTGCCTTCCTTCGACCTTTGTCGAGGGTTCACCCCGTGCCGCTGCCTTGCTTTACTACGGAAGAAACAAGCGTTGTGTCTTCAGTGTGGGATGATACACTGGTGGCAGCGCTTGGATATCCATGTCTTGTGAGGTGTATTGGTTTTTACTTGTTCTTCTTTTCCGTCCTGGATCACCTCCCTGCACCCTTTGTTGAGGGTTCACGCCGGGCCGCTACCTTTCTTTACTACGGAGGAAACGAGCGCTGGGTCTTGAGTGCGGTATGGTATAATAGTGGTACCGTGGCAACGCTTGGATCCTTGTCCCGTGAGATGTACTACTGGTGTTGTGCTAATCTTCTGGGATGTATTATTTTCTTTAATTAAATCTGAAATCGTAATGGTGACTCTTGTAGTGGAATTCTTAAAAGTAGTGAAGAGAATCGTGTCACACCGAGGACATGGGTTCGAGTCACACCGAAGGACGATGACAATTTTCAACCATCGCCAAGTGTCAAAAGATTACCTTCATGCTGGCCAGGTCCTCAGTCAACACTAGCTGCAGCGACTTCGTTCAAGTGGAGCACCGGGAGGCAGCATGGGCTAAACAAGTCATACATCACGGCAGCCACTTAAAATAACGCCTGCACCACTAACAGACCTGGTCGTCCAAGAGGCCCCTCTAGAGTGCCTACCGGCGCTAGAGGCAGCACCTAAAAAAATTGTGTTGAATACCTTTCCTATGGCTCTGGCTTGTGACCTAAGTCCAGCACGTGTTCTCAGTAATTGCTCTGCTTGTATTGGTGGTGGTGGTGGCGGTTACCCGTTCAAGGCAGTCGTGTTCGTGTGTAGTGTTGCGTCTTTATTTCCTCGTTGGATATGCGGCGAAACTCCATTTTAGTGACGAATCAAAACTGTCATCCTTTTCGTAGCGGTACATAAAGTCTTGGTATTGGAAGTGATGGCAATGTGATCGTATTGGCATCAAGGGCAAGCAATTCATTCCCCGGCTTGATCTATGACATTCCTCGTGCCCCGTGTGGCTGGGATGCTGTCAGGCTCTGGAGATGCCTCGTCTCTGGGGTGTCGGTGATCCATAAACCTTTGATCTCCGCGACGCGTACCGGTGAAGGCTACAGAGACATTGCATACCGAGATCAGAGGCCGAGATGTCCCAGGGAGTCATCTGTGCCTCCCCGCTCCCCCTCCCTCTCTCCTTCTCCCCTCTTCATCGTTGTAATTCCTTTTCTGTCTTCGGTAGATATGCAAAACCGTCACTTTTCATCCTTTTGGTTAATTTTCAGTCTCCTGTATTTTAGATTTCAATTTATATCCATTTATCTCCCTCTCCTTCATCCTTTTAATTCCTTTTCAGTTTTCAGTGTCTAATAATTCTACTAATAGGCATTGCTGTTCCTCTTATATTTCTCTTGATATGCATTACCGTCATTCCCTTTCATCTCTCATCTCTTCATCTTTCATCTCTTCATTGTCTTATATTTCTTCTGATATTTATTAATGTCCCTCTTTTTCATCTTTTTAATTCGCTTTCTGTCCTCATTGTCTCAAGTTTCAAGTGATATTCATTAAACCTTTCTTTTATCTTTGTATTCCTTTTCAGTGCTCGGCTTCTTATTTTTCAAGTAGTATATCCATGGTTGTTCCTCGTCTTCAACCTTTTAATCCCTTCTCAGTCTGCATTGTCTTATATTTCTCATGATGTCATTACGGATCTTGCTGTGTACAAGCATAACATTGCAACGTTTTTTATTTATTTTTTCAACTGGATTTCAGTTTCTCGATTCGAAGTTTATTTTTTCAACTTCGTAGCTAATGATCTAATATTCATTCCCCGAAAAAGAAGAGAAAAAAAATTGTTGTAAAATGAAAATGCTTATTCTCATCTGTTTCACGGCAATGGAAATTAATGTTACGAACTCAAATAAAGAACAGACACTTGTAGATTCATTTTTTTAGAGTAAACAACTCAAGGACAAAAATAATTGAGAAAAATAAAAAGCCCGCCAATGACTACCCCTTTAAAAGAGAGTATAGATGATGGATTATAATATAGTCACGAAATGATAAACTTGTTTCGAGTAAGGCTACAAATTTTCATATAAAAACCGAAGTTAAGAAGTAAGAACCACCAATATGTATACGAAAACACGAATTTCAGAAGTAGGAGAGGAGGACAAATTTCCCCGTGCAGTATCAGGATGAACGAGGAATATATTTAAGTCCCGCGTTCTGAAGATAAATTGGAGGTAATGAGTTTGCACGCCTTGACTGACTACGCGCCGCGGCTGCTGAGGCTGAGCAGGATAAACACACCGCGCCGAGGGGCACCCAGGACGCGGCGGCGGCGGCGGGGAAGAGACGCGTGTTCTTGTGTGTGTGTGTGTGTGTGTGTGTGTGTGTGTGTGTGTGTGTGTGTGTGTGCCAATGAAGATGATGTGAGGAATTGTAATGATGGAAATAAATGGGACTTTTCTTCTTCTTATTATTATTCTTACTCTTATTCTTATTTTATTTTAGCTATTGTTATTGTTGTTGTTCTTCATTTTCTTTTTCTTATACTTCCTCTTCTTCTCTTTCTTCTTGTTTTTTCTTCATCTGCTTCCGTTGCTTTTTCTTTGTCGTCTTTTTTTCCTTCTTCTTCTTCTTCTTCTTCTTCTTCTTCTTCTTCTTCCACATCTTCATCATATTCTTCTTCTCTTCATTTAACGTCCTTATTATCTCTCATGGGGCTGGACGGGTTGATGGGACGAAGAGAGTTACGTTCAGTGGGTAGACATGGCACTTAAAAAGGGACGGTAAAGGCATGTAAAAAGGGCGTACACAGTGTTAGTATATATAGGATGCGGTAACTAAGAGGCTTGAGTATGGGCGCTGTGCATAAACTGAGTACTTGTAGAGATGAAAAGCGTCTTGTTCAGTAGGTAGATATGGCACTTAGAAGGGGACGGTTAAGGTACGTAAAAAGGGCGTACACGGTGTTAGGAGATGTACGATGAGGTAACTGAGAGGCTTGTATGCATAGACGCTGTGCATAAATTTGTTGGGACTCTTGGCAGGAGGTGTGAGGAAGGGAGTAAGATCGGTATTGTCCATGGAGGTAGAATTCGTGGAGTCGACATCAGCCCAATTAAGTGAATCCGCCTGAGCTGTCATTTTACGGCCAGGTGTCAGGTGTTGTCAGGTCAGGCTCACTCTTAATGGGCTCGGCCAGGCTCGCCCACCCCATCGTTTGGCTGTAAATTTGACAGTTCGTCGGCTTCACCTCAATGAATGGGATTAGCGGGCCGTGTCGACTCCACCAATTCTACCTCCATGGTATTGTCATACTCTTAAACTCAACAAGTCAATTACTTCCCAAGACCAAAAAGTAGATCAGTCTGGTTATAATGGTTGTCTACTAAGGTTCATGGTACATAGGACGGGTCACACTACTACCAGGGTGATAAACTACCCTGGAGATGCGCAAAACTCCTACGAAAGGCTAATCAAATGAGTTTTTGGGGGTTTCACAGTACAGAGGAAGGGTCAGACTATCACCAGGGTCATAAAGCTACCCTGAATATGCCCAAAACTCCAACGAAAGGCGAATTTTGGGGGTTCACAGTACAGACGAAGGGTCAGACTACAACCAGGGTCATAAAACTACCCCTGGAAATGATCAAAACTCCTACAAAAGCCTTGTCAAATAGATGTGCTTGGGCGCAGAAATGTTTCAGAATACGGAATTATGTGTGTGCAAGATCCTGTCTTTCTTGAGCGAGGCGTTGGCTGCGTCGTGGCTGGGCAGAGGCTTGGGGAGTGTTACTGAGGGTCTGGGCTGCCCGCACGGGGTGTCTGTGGCTGTCATTGCTGGGCGTGGCGGGCAGGGAGGGGCGGCCAGTGTGGGATGCAACGTAGCCAGAAGAGGAGTTAGCGTGCTATATGCAGTGATGGTTTAGTTAGATATAGTTTAGTAATGATTTAGATAAATAGATGGATAGATAGATAAATAGATAGATAGATAGATGGATGGATGGATAGATAGATAAATATTTTCAAGGAAGGCTTTATTTAGTAGACTCTCTCTCTCTCTCTCTCTCTCTTTTATTTAAACTGACGAATCTATAGTACACAACATATTTGTATTTCGCCGACGACACTTTATGCAATCGTTCGAGTAGCATATGTTTTTTCTCTGTGCACTTTTCAGGGCTTAAAATGTCGCTTTTTTTCTTGTGCATTATTTTAAAGCCCTTTACACTTGCTCACTGTGTATTTAGCATCACTAGTGGTGTGGGGCATGTTATCTCTCTCTCTCTCTCTCTCTCTCTCTCTCTCTCTCTCTCTCTCACCCGTCACCCGTCACCCGTCACATCCCTTCCTCTCCACCCGTTCCTCTGTCTCCTGTACACTGTTCCTTCCTTCTCTTTCATCCACTTACATTTGTACTCGCTCGGAAAGCTTTTGGAAAGGTTCTCTGTTCTATCTTGACCATTGTTGAGTTTGTTCCGCAGTATACTTCACACGACATTTTACGCTCACTTTTCACTGCTGATGGGTGTGCGTGCAGGAACCTGAGCGGGGACTGAGGGAACTGTCGCATTCCTAGTAAACCTTTCGGAGCCCAAGCACACAACTATATGACAGGCTTTCGTGGGAGTTTATGGCATTTCCAGAGGTAGTTTTATGACCTTGGTAGTAGTTTGACCCTTCTTCTACACCATAAACCTAAAGAAACACACATTTGACAAGGCTTTCGTAGGAGTTGTGGGCATTTCCAGGGGTAGTTTTATGAGCCTGGTGGTAGTTTGACCTTCTGCATAATAAACCTAAAGAAACACACATTTGACAAGGCTTTCGTAGGTGTTTGAGACATTTCCAAGGGTGGTTATATGACTGTGGTGGTAGTTTGACCTTCTTCTGCACCATAAACCTAAAGAAAGATACATTTGACAAGGTTTTCGTAGGAGTTGTGGGCATTTCAGGTACAGTTTCATATTCCTGGTGGTTGTCTGACCTTAATCCTCCACATTAAACCTAAGTAAACCCTCATTTCACAAGGTTTCATAGAAGTTTGGGGTCTTTCCAGGGGTAGTTTTATGAGCGTGGTGGTAGTTTGACCTTCTTCTGCACCATGAACACACACATTTGACAAGGCATTCGTAGGAGTTGTGGGCATTTCCAGGGGTATAGTTTTATCATCCTGGTGGTAGTCTGACCCTTCTGCACCATGAACCTAAAGAAACACTCATTTGACAAGGCTTTCGTAGGAGTTGTGGGCGTTTTCAGGGGTAGTTTTATCATCCTGGTGGTAGTCTGACCTTTCTGCACCATGAACCTAAAGAAACACTCATTTGACAAGGCTTTCGTAGGAGTTGTGGGCATTTCGAAATGTAGTTTTATGACCCTGGTGGTAGTTTGACCCTTCTTCTGTACCATGACCCTAAAAAAACACTCATTAGAAAATTAGAACCCGACTGATTTCCTTTTTTGACTTTTGGAAATAGTTGATGTGAGAGGTGGAAGCGTCTGGCAATATCGACCTGAGGCTGCCGCTGTGTGTGTGTGTGTGTGTGTGTGTGTGCTGCTATGGCCCGCACCAGCTACATACCTCTTTTGTTTCTTTTTTAGGAGCAGCGAGTAGCGGGCTTTTTTTTTTTATTATTGTTTTCTCTTTTTGTGTGCCCTTGAGCTGCCTCCTTTGTTGTAAAAAAAAAATATTACTTGCTTCCCTCTGCACTACATGTTGAGTCTATCCTATTTCCCGTCCACCTCTGTCCACTAGACTTTTCGTACTGTGACACATTTTCTGATCAAACGTTTCCCTCCCTGGTGTGCTATTTGGCTGCCTTTTGATCGTACTAAGAGTGGGGCGTCAATTGTTCCCGGTCCGTGATTAATATTGTCCGCTTTCCGTTTTCTTTCCGTTTAACAGTTTGTAGAATTTGCCTCCTGTCGTCGGTAGTTCCATAGACATTTTGTAATTTATTTTTGTTTTGTTTTTGTTCTGTTTCTGGACTATTGATCACGTTTTTTTTTTCCCCTTCTTGCATTCTTGCAGTTTAACAGTTAATAGAATTTGCCTTCTGTCGTCGGTAGTTCTATAGACATTTGTGATTTATTGCCGTGTTTTTTTGCTCCGTTTTTGTGCTATAAAGCAAGTTTTTTTTCCCTTTCTCTTTTCGTTTTCTTGCACTTTATCAGTTAACAGAATTTGCCTCTCGTCGTAGGTCGTTCTATAGACATTTGTAATATATTTGTTTGTGTTTTTGTTCTCTTCTCGGGTGCCTTTTCGTACTAATCCCATTTTTTCGACACTTTATATTATTTTCCACTAACAGTTTCCTTCCTGGCAGTCACTCGCTCGTGCCGTGGACATTTTTAACTTTTTCTGTGATCTTGTTCTGTTCATGTGCCCCTTTTCGCATTAATCACATTTTTTTCGATACTTTATTATTTCCACTTACAGTAATTTCCTTCCTGGCAGTCACTCGCTCGTGCTGCTAACATATATAACTTTTTCTCCGTGTGAATGAAGTTTTCTCGTGTGTTCAAACTTGCTTCTCGGGTACACTTCACTAACACACTCGAGGAGGTCCCTGCTGATGCCTCGGTCCCCGCCTTCCACGCCCCCTCGGCGCCACCAACGCTCTCTGGGTCATGTTCTTAAACCTTTCGTCGCCCAAGCACATACACACTTAACAAGGCTTTCGTGGATTTGGGCATTTCCATGGGTAGTTTTATGACCCTGGTGGTAGTTTGACAAAGTTTCTGCACCGTGAGCGTGAGGAAACACTCTTTTTTGGCCTTTAGATATGATTTATGTAAGGGAAGGGAACATTTAAGAATATCGATCATATTATCAAGCATTTCTAAGCCGTTCGCCGCCACCGTGCAACGCTCTCCGTGTCATGTTCTCAAACCTTTGAGCCCAAGCACACGTTTAACAAGACTATCGTAGGATTTGTGAGCATTTCCACGGGTAGTTTTATGACCCTGGTGGTAGTTTGAGAAAGTTCCGACGCCGTGAAATTAAAGAAACACGCATTGGGACGCGTTTGACCTCATTTTTGGATTTTTAGAAGTGATTGATGTAAGGGAAGGGAGCGTCTAAGAACACCATCCTCTATCTATCTCGCCCTGTCCTTAGCCTCAGCTGCCCCCTCCTCCTCCCTTGCACCGTCTCTCTCTCGTTCGCTAATATTTAGATGATCACTTCTAAATTTCTTCAACAGTCGAAGCCACATATCAACCAGCTTTACATCCAATCTATACCACCTTTTCCTCTTCCTCCTCCTTCACTTCCTCCTCCTCCTCTTCCTCCTCCTCCTCCGCCTCGTCTTTTTTCTTTTCTTTTCTTCCTCTTTTTCTTCCTCTTGCTCTCCTGCTCTCCTATTGCTGCTGCTTTGTTGCTTGCTGACCTGCTCTGCTAAGTGCTAAGTGTTATATTCACTTTACTTAAACACATTCTTCCTAGCACACTTGCTCATCCCTTCTGCCCACACCCTACACCTCCCCTACACCTCCTCACAACACTGTGGTGCACATACAACTCCTTCCTAACTGTATTAAGCTCCTTCTTAACCTTACTACACATAATTTACATATTATTTTCTAAGAAGTGTACTAGGAGGTCCTTGTTTTCAGGCTGATTTTCTTTCATTGTTTCGGTCCGTAAATTCCCGCCGCGGCGTATACCCAGCCGCGCGGAGGGCGAAATTCCATGGAGACCCTTTGTTTTTCCTCCCTACCTGGCCGCGTGAATCCTAGAGGGAAGTCTAACGAGAACACCTGCCTGAGTCAGACAGGAGGAGTTAATCGTTCCCTCTGACCTACTGCCACTCATTCTCTCTGAAGTTAAAATGTAACAAAACATAACAAAGATAACAATAAAAGATATGGCTTCATCACTACGCAAATGCCCTGGTGCAAAGGACGCTTGCCCCACAATATTTTGATAAGGGGCGGAGTCATGTAGACACTGTCAAATGGAAAAGAAGATCTCAGATTTAGAGAGGGTTTAACTGAGTGCCTTAAAGCGTTGAACCAACGTCCCCTCACCCGCTCCCACCCCCACTGCTTCTTCCTCTTCTTCTTCTTCCTCTTCCTCTTCCTATTCTTCTTCTTTGCCTTCCTCTCCTTCTTCTTTACTCTGACTGCCTCCACCCTTCTTCATCTCCCTCCTCCCTCTCCTCCACCCTCCCAGGGGTCCGGACGAGAGCCATGGCCCGCAAGGTGAGGTCTTCTTCTTCTTCTTCTTCTTCTTCTTCTTCTTCTTCTTCTTGTGTTACCGCTTCCACTGCGTGCCCATCCATCTCCTTCTCGTCCCCCACGTCCACCTTCTCCTCCTCCTCCCCCCCCTCCTCATCGTCCCCCTCCCCCTCCCCCTCCTCCTCCTCCTCCTCTTCCCTCTCCTCCTCCTCCTCCTCCTCTGCTTCTTCTTCCCCTTCTTCTTCTTCTTCTTCTTCTTCTTCTTCTTCTTCTTCTTCTTCTTCTTCTTCTTCTGCTTCCACCTCCGCTGCCCTCTCATCCATCTCCTCGTCCCCCTCGTCCTCCTCCTCCACTCCCTCCTCCTCCTCCTCTGCTTCATCTACGCCTTCTTCATCTTCTTTTTCCTCTCATTCTACCTACTCCTCCTCCTCCTCTTCCTCCTCCTCCTCCTCCTCCTCCTCGTCTTCCCCTCCTCCTCCTCCTCATCATCATCATCATCATCTCCTTCTTCTTCTTCTCCTGCTTCTTCTCCTTCTTCTTCCTTCTCTTCACCTCCTTCTTCCTCCTCCTCCTCCTCCTCCTCCTCCTCCTCCTCCTCCTCCTCCTCCTTCTCCTCCTCCTCCTCCTCCTCCTCCTCCTCTTCCTCTTGCAGGCGTAGACGGAAGACCATCCTCCCAGCCGTCTCCTGTGAAGACGGATCACACTTCAACGGATCAAGGATCAACACCAAGGTTAACATAAAACTGGTGGGTGACAGCATTGTTAGAGAACAACTGACTGAGTTCTGTGGACGAAGTATCAAGAACAGAAGACGCTACTGTATTCCTGGTGCAAAACTACAAGATATAGAAGAAGCGGTAGACCTCGTCTCAGACCGCACGGAACAGGACACACTCTTTGTTTTGCACGCTGGCACGAACAACGTTCAAACAATGTCCACGGAGGAAATTATAGCTGACTACCGACGAGTAATCCGCCGCTTCAAGGAAAAGTCAAGCCACATCATTGTCTCCGGATTCTTCCGAGAATCAACGCCTTCACAGGCTTCCACAGAAAAGCGTCGAACATCAACAACAGATTGAAGCACCTCTGCCAGGACGAGGAAGTTTCGTTCGCAAGTCAGTGGAATCATTTTATGATATCCCTGACCTTTCCGTCCTGACGGTCTTCACCTCAATGCGATTGGATCAGCACGGCTTGGTAGGTTGCTGAACGAGGAGGTACTTTTGTACTCAAAAACTCCGAGCGCGGAGGGCACCAAAGTATCGTAAACAACCAACCAGTAGGGACCGCTCATCACACACCAAGGCCCCCAACAGAAAACACAAGCAGACACCAGACTACTGTGCCTCGAAGCGTTGAAGTCAAGAAGGACATTTCTGTCCTATACACCAACGCGCGGAGCTTAATACCCAAATGGATGAGCTACTTGCCTATGTTGACGTAGAAAGTCCGGACGTGATTGCCATCACCGAAACGTGGGCCACCTCTGACCACCTAATGACCGAATTCTCAATTCCGGGATACGAGAGCTTCTACAAAAACAGACTTCACAAGAAAGGAGGAGGTGTTATCTGTTACGTCAAGAACAAATACCCTGCCGTGGAAATAACCAAAGAAGACTCAGAGAAATATCACACTGTATATCTTGAACTGTAGACTAGCAAGCACAACAAAGAACAATTGGAACCGTTTACAGACCTCCAGCAACAAGCAGCGGACGACGAAGCGCTGTACGAGGAAATTCACACCATAACACAAAACAAACAGTCAGTCATTATCGGGGACTTTAACTGTTCCAACATTGACTGGGCCACGATGATTGGAGATCGGGAGGGTAACAGATTGCTCGAAATGTTAGAGGACACTTTTCTTACTCAGATTGTTAGCCAACCGACGAGGGAAAATAACTTATTAGACCTAGTACTCGTGAGTGATCCAGATCTCACACGTGAATGTCAAGTCGGCGAAAAACTGGATGGTTGCGACCATCACCTAATTCGCCTAAAAATCAGAACAGACCATGAACTCACCGAAAACACGTCCAAGATTCCAGACTACAAAAAAGCCAATTTTAACTTCGCTCGTGAGCTGCTAACCCAGACAACTTGGGAACCCATGAACCTCACTCCGGTGGACGGCGCGTGGAACGGCTTTAAGAACAAACTCCTGGAGGTAGAGACAACGACTGTTCCCACGAAGACAAGGAGAACAAATAATGCCACAAGCACACCATGGATGACTACCCAAGTTCGACGGGCGATTAATTTGAAGAAGAGAAAATACAACTTGCTAAAGGAAAACAGCACTGACGAGGCACGCGAACAGTACCATCAAAGCCTCAGAGCTTGCAGAACACTCATTCGCCAGAGTAAACGCGACTATGAAAAGCAAATTGCACGCGAAGCCAAGTCCAACCAGAAAAAGTTCTTCACGTATATAAGAACCAAAAAGAAGACAAAAAGCAATATCGGTCCCCTAAAGATGAAAGTGACGTATTAACACAGGACAGTAGACAAATGGTCGAAATCCTAAACAGGAACTTCGCGTCAGTGTTCACGGTCGAGAATACCCAGTCCGTACCGAGAGCCCTTCCCCACCGATGGGAATCACTCCCTAGGAATTGGTACAATCGACGAACGGGATGTGAAAAGTACCTAGAAAAACTCGAGACAAACAAGTCTACCGGACCTGACGACTTGTCAACCAGGCTGCTCAAGGAACTCAAGAAGCAAATCCTCAAGCCACTCACCGCCATCTACAATCAGTCACTACAACAAAACAAAGTCCTGAAAGACTGGAAACAAGCGAACGTAACACCGATCTACAAAAGGAGACAAAAGTGTGGCCTAAACTACAGACCAATCAGCTTGACCTCAGTGGCGGGAAAATCCTCGAGAAGATCATCAGAGACAAACTCGTTAGGTTCCTTGAAGACAACAACATCATTTCCGATGCTCAGCACGGTGTCAGTAACAAGCGCTCATGCTTAACCAATTTATTGGACTACTTCCAAGGTATCTATGAAAACAGTGATAATCAAATCAACACAGATGTTATATATCTAGACTTTCAGAAAGCCTTTGACAAAGTGCCACATGAAAGACTCCTCAAGAAACTTAAGTCGGCGGGATTAGGCGACGATCTGACAGCGTGGATCAAAGACTGGCTCACTGAAGAAAACAACGAGTTGTACTCAACGGACAGGCCTCCGAGTGGCTCCTGGTCACAAGTGGAGTGCCACAGGGGTCAGTGCTGGGACCCATACTTTTCATCATATATATCAACGACTCAGAACTAGGATTAAAATCAATCATTCAAAATTTGCCGACGACACAAAGGTGGGTGGAAGGCCTCACGACGGCAGACTGCGAAATTATCCAGAGAGACCTGGACCTGATCACTGGTGGTCGGAAAATGGCAGATGTCCTTCAACACTACCAAATGTAAAGTAATGCATATCGGATCCAGAAACAGCAACCACATATACCACATGGGTGGCGAACCACTACATGTTGTGCAAGAGGAAAGAGACCTCGGGGTCACCATCAGCAGTGACTTGAAACAAACAAAACACTGCAAGTCCGCCTGTAAGAAAGCCAATACAATGCTTGGGTTCATATCGAGGAACTTTGAATACAAGACGCCGGGAGTTATGTTATCCTTGTATAATTCGCTGGTAAGGCCCCACCTGGAATACGCCGTGCAATTCTGGTCTCCTAATTACAGGAAAGACATTGAATTACTTGAGAGAGTACAGCGCCGCGCCACGAAGATGATACCATCACTGAGGACGAAACCCTATGAAGAACGACTCGAGCGACTCAACCTCTTCACGTTGGAAAAGAGACGACTGCGGGGAGACATGATACAAGTCTTTAAGTACCTGAACAAGCTCAGCAACGTTGATCACTCCAAACTCTTCACGCTACAAACTAACCTGAGAACAAGAAACAACGGAAAAACAATTCAAGCAAAGCGATGCAATACCGACATCGGCAGGAGTTATTTATCAAATAGAGTTGTTCGCCACTGGAACAGCCTTCCTGCAGAAGTGGTTAGCGCAGAGACCATCAACTCCTTCAAGAAACGCATTGATCGCCACTTTGTTGCAACGGGTGTGAACTGAACGTTCCCAAGAGTAGGTACACAAGTGCTTTAATCCTTCCCTGCAAGCCACTCCTATGGCAAACGGATTTATTAAATCACTGAACGCAGGCAGCCTAGTAATGAGCCAACAGGCTTTCTGCTGCCTGCTAGTCCATGTCTCCATGTTTCTTCTACTTCTTCTTCTTTTTCCCTCCTCCTCCTCCTGTGTGGCAGTTCGTTCGGTAGGGTTGACGCCACCATCATCATGCCTCCGCCCCAAAGCTTGGCTCCCTGTTGAGGCTTCCGCGGCCTCGGACTGAGTGATGTGCAGCGAGGGAGTGGCGGAGGAAACAAGGTGATTCTTCAGACCGTCTCCTCTACACTTCAATTGGCAGTAGGGAGGCGGTGGCCGAGTGGTTAGCGTGCGGGCGTGGTGTCCCTTCTTAGTCAGACTTTATTGATGTATTGCTGCACAAACTAACTAATAATAAAGAAATAAATAAATGGGTGAATTAATAGATAAATAATCATTGTGTTATTTACTCGTCTTGAAAAATATATTATGTTATGAAAAATATATATCCAAAGGGTGATAATAAATAGAGAAAATATAAATGCATGAAAGTAATGCTAGAAAGAGACGAAATAACAACATCCCGTAATTTCAAACCTTAGCAAGAATATTTAAACACACATTTCTTTTATAACATTCGATTTGATGAACTTTGAAATCACATAGGTCCATATTCATCAACGCCTTGGGCTGCCGTTACGACTATTGCCCAAGGCCACGGAGAAGATTAACCGGGTTTTTATGAGTGTTGTTCCCTTTTGTGACGCTGAAGTCGTGTAAAACTATCACCGGGATCACAAAGCAGTTCGTGAAAGGTCCGTCAGCTTCTACGGGAGGCTTTTCAAACAGGCGAACTGAGTGAGGCGCCGACACCTTAAGAATGCGAGAGGAGAGTTTCAAGACGCCTCGCCACCCGAAACTGACCTCTCTTGACCTCTCGTTCTTTTATTTTTTTTTCCCGGAGCAGCGTTTAGCAGACTCTCTTGTTTATGTTTATTTTCTTGCCTCTGAGCTGCCTCCCTTCCCGGCAAAATAATATGATGACTCATGTGATCGGAACCGAAAAATACGTGTGCGCGCCGCAAACATATAAACGAACCAGCCAGTCATGTCCGCGGCGCCTGGCTTTGATTTGACACGTGACGGCGAGCGTGGTGACAGCCTTGAGTGGCGTCGCGTGGCTCGCTGCTGCGCCCGGCACTAACGTCAGCAAGATGCGATCACCGCCGTCTTTGCAGCTCTACCAGGGGAGTTCCAAGACCCTTCTCCACCCGATTGTCGGCTACTCTGTCAACTATTTGCGGGGTTGACTACAGCGGACTTTTTTTTTTGTTTAATCTTTATTTCGCCCTTGAACTGCGGATTGATGCATTTGGTATTGTCTGCGGAGAATCACGGGATATCGCTGGAATGACATTGTGTCAAACCGGCAATCATTTCGTAAGACTGATTTGAGGTCTGTTACCTGCAGAGTGCGTGGACACCAACTCCAGCACGGTACCCAGAAGTCAATCTTTATCACTGGGTTGTTTTTGTAAGAGTTAACCCCGAGTGGAGGAGGCCGAGGGGACGCCCACATAGTTTGTGGATTGAGGAAATCAACAGATCCTGCCGGCAGGTACTTGGGACGGGAAGAGAACTACATAGGGACCTGCCCGGAGGAACCCGCGGGTTTGACGTCGTAGGGTGGGCGTGGCGACGCGCCCCCGGCTTATGCCCCAATTGACTGACTGATTATGCTCCCTCTTGTACTGTAAAAACATTAATATTCATGTACCTCATCTCCTCGTGGACTTGATGCTTAAAATCTTATGATTGGCTATGAATGTTGCCCCTGCCTGCGTCAGACTCCATAAATAGCGTTACTTTCTGCACCCGTGATTCTTGTATTCTGCCTGCGTCACAAAGGTTTGTACTCTGTCATGATTCTTGTGCCCTGCCTCCTCTGATACGATTCTTGTTCACTGCGTGCTCTGGTATGATTCTTGTGCCCTGCCTCCTCTGATATGATTCTTGTTCCCTGCGTGCTCTGGTATGATTCTTGTAACCCTTCTATTCTGTCATGATTTTTTCATCCTTGCTGCATCACACACGTTTTCATTCTCCTTTTCTGGCCATCCTTCGACAGACTGGCTTTTCAGTAACAATTATTCAGAAGACCAAGATCGCCCTAAGACATATCGAAGCCCAGTCTTGGTTTCTGTTTCTCAATATTTCCGAGGAAGGTTCACCAAGACTTGGCTGCGAGCATGTGGCAGCTGTGCCTCAAGAAACGCGGTGCTCCTCGGCGTCTAGCGTGACTCTGGACGATCAAAGGACGCCTGTAGTTTGCCTGACGCGGCCACTTTCCGTCCATTTATGACCACGAGGAACACGGCTCTGCTCGCCGGTGTCTAGCGTGACTCTGGACGATCAAAGGACGCCTGTAGTTTGCCTGACGCGGCCGTCCACCTTCCTCCTTTTAAGACTAAGCAAATGTTTTACCTGGCGAAGGTTGGGGTCAGAGCGCGTCATTAAGATCATTGCCTCGCCCTCGACCTATCCCTCGACCTCGACCCTCACCGCCACTCGCCCATTAAAGACCCAATTACTGCCTCCCCCCTCTGATAGATTAATAGAAATATATGAAATAGTAAATTGATGGCAAGATAGATAGAAAGATTCAAATATCGAGGAAGGTATAGATAGATGAATGTAGGTAGATAAATTACACACACACACACACACACACACACACACACACACACACACACACACACACACACACACACACACACACAGGCTGGTGTTTGCCCGCCGTGCTGCAGCCTACGATATTGTCGTCATTGTTAGCTTTGCACTTAGTTCGTTCAACGTGTGCATTTATTTTTATTTTTATTATTTTTATTGCTGTTGTTATTGTTCTCTTGGTGTTCTTTGTTGGCATTCATTTTAGGTTTGTTTTTATTTTGTTGGCTTTGTTGTTGTTGTTGTTGTTGGCTTTGTTGTTGTTGTTGGTGGTGGTGGTGGTTATGATGATGGTGGTAGTTTGTTTTCTTCTTTTCCTTGTTTTTCTTCTTCTTTATCTTCCCTTTTCTTGTTCTTGTTCTTGTTGTTCTTGTTTTTGTTCTCGTTTTTGTACTTCTTTTTCTTCTTCCATTTGTATTTTTCCTTCGTTTTCTTTTTTTTCTTTTTTGTTTCTTTTCTTTATATTTTCTTTTATCACCTCACTTTTCATCTTCTTGCTTACGTTTTGGCTCCCGTACTGCGTCATCATAACACACACACACACACACACACACACACACAAGTCTATGTATACACAAGGTCTTCGTTACATAGAGGCGGAGCGGCGTGGGTTTCAGATTTGAGACTCGATAGATTGCCACTTTTGCTACACTGTTGTTGCTTGTCCCTCCTGCTAAGAACTCCAGTGGAAAATATTTCTCTTCTCCCACAAAACAGTCCATGCATAACCCAGCAACTTCTCCGAGAGGAATTTTGAAACAGGCGAAGTCAGATGCCGACACGTTAAGAATACGGCTTGAATCAGGGACGCGCACTCAGGGTCACGGCGCTAAGAACAGACCGTCAACAAGTGCCTGTAGGGAGTCCAGTAGCATATATAGAAGACCTTAGATCCGTGTTTATAGTCGTGTTTATTTTTCCGTCCGAACATATCAGGTAAATTTGACGTTGCAGTAATAGGACGTGAGTGACGCGCAATGCATGTCAAGCGTTGTGTTATTTGTTGACGTGTTTTTGATGCAGACGTAAATGACTCGCGCCTTTTATGTGTTTTGCTTCGTGCAATGAAAATGACGCAATACGAGCAGTCTTTGTTTAATTGGTGGACGTTCCTCTCTCCCTCACACACACACACACACACACACACACACACACACACACACACACACACAGACACACACACACACACACACACACACACACACACACACACACACACACACACACACACACACACACACACACACACACACACACACACATATGTTAGACTTAGTCATTAGTGATGATGTAAACAATCTCATAGGCAGGGTGGATGTTGAACATGAATTTATTATTTCCCCAGTTCACAGGCTCATAACATTTAAATTATTATTGCCAATATGTAAGGTAACTAAGAACATTTATTTTAGGAATAAGGTGGGTTTCTCTGCTGCTACATTTATCAGTGAAATTAGTCAGAATTTTTATGATGATATGACGAGAGTGTTCACAATGATTTGTTATTTAAATGAAATTGTGTGAATTGTCTTACTGACATTTATAATGAGGTGATTAAGACACAATATAACAATGTGTGTCCGATCCTAGAGAAGGTCGTTACTGTCAAGGATAGATCTCCCTGGTTTAATGGTGAAATTTTGACACTGAAAAGAGAGAAACGACGCAAGGAACGTAAATGGAGAAATGAGGGATCTGTTGTGGCCTGGGAGGATTATAAAAATGTGAGAAATCGCTATAATGACTTGATAAGTAGGAGTAAAAGAAACTGTTATCATACTAAAATTCTTGAGGCAGGATCAGATATGATCAAATTATATCAACTTTTCAATAGTCTTACTGGTACTACTTTGAGAAGAAAGCTTCCCGATGGTTTCTGTGATTAAGATTTAGCGGATAACTTTTGTAGTTTTTTCATGAGTAAGATTATGAATATTGTATCGGAATTTGTGTACACACCTTTTATGCCTGTTGCTGATGTTGAGGTGGATTGTAGATTGCAGTGTTTTAAAATCATTAGGAAGGATGATCTTGTTCGACTTTTCAAGAAAGCTAAGAAAACATATTGTGCCAGTGACCCATTGCCTGTATTAGATATCATGGATGCAGATAATTTTCCTAGTTTCATGGATATGGTGCTAAGAATTGTCAATACTAGTATTTCTTCATGTAAATTTCCGGATTCTGAAAAGCGAGCTGTTATAAAACCAGTCTTAAAGGGAAAACTTGATTATCAAAATGTAAGCTCTTATAGACCAGTATCAAATTTGCCTTTTTGTCTAAGTTATTAGAGTATGCAATTATTGAGTAGTTGATGGAACACTTGGAGAAGGTCCATGTCTTGCCTGATAGTCAGTCTGCATATAGGCCAATATTTTCTACTGAGACTACTTTTTGTTCTGTTTTTAATGATTTACTAGAAATGATGGATGGGGGTAAATGTGCTATATTGGTTCTTCTAGATCTTAGTGCAGCATTTGATACAGTTGTTCATGAATTGCTTGTAAAAGACTTAAGGAACATTGGAGTGGTAGACAATGCGTTAAAGTAGAGTTATTTACAAACCAGAAGTTATTGTGTGCAAATTGGAAATTGTTTTTCTTCACATGAAGCTCTGACAAGAGGAGCTCCACAAGGAAGTGTGCTGGGACCTATTTTATTTTGTATATACACGATTAGTTTATCCAGGATACTACAACAACATGGTGTAGGATTCAAGTTATTATAATGACATCCAGTTCTGACTGATTTCCATCACTGATCTTAGCTAATTGAATTTTCAATATCTTGGGAGTGTTGTTGATCAATTTGACACTGAAATGTCAGATAAATAATGTCGTAAGGATTGCCGGATATCACCTTAGAAATATTGCTTTTATCAAGAAATACCTGGATGAAGATTCTATCAAGAAATTGTTGATTAACAATATCATATCAAGAGTGGATTATTGCAACTCAATCCACTATAACCTGCCAAAGCTCCAATTAAGGAAATTACAGATGGTCTTAAATAGAGCAGCGAGATTAATCAAGGAACTCCACCACGAGAGAGAATTACTCCTGTTCTGATAGAGCTCCACTGGTTGCCAATAAAAGCAAGGATAGTATTTAAGTTATGTGTTTTGACACACCAAGCTTTGATTACTGGCCGTCCACCGTATTTGAGAGAATTATTACACGAAATACAGCCAGGTGAAGGCATTAACACTCGCCGAGCCACTTCTGGAATCACACTTCATGAACCACAAAAGCACTGATTTGTTCGATGTATCTTAGCTTCGCAGCATTCTCAAGCGATCTCGCGTAATCACTTAACACAAATGATGCTGCAGGTCCTGCCAGTTGCCCGCGGGTAGTGACTTAGGGAGGGGGCACACGTGGTCCGTCTGCTCACTCTGCTGGGGAGGTGACCACCAGCGGGTCTGCAGACGACGCACAAGGTGCAGACGACGCTATTTCGTGACGTCACTGCAAAACCTCTATACTCGTAAGAACATAAGGGGCCATATTCTTAAAAATTTCGAGGTAAAGATTCGTCTTAGGTCCGTGCCAGTATCTCATAATCTACTTTATGAAACATCACTATCTCTTCATATATCTTTTCTACAAACCTTCAACAGTCATGGAAACGCTTTGAAAATTCAATTCAAGGACTTTTTTTTTTACTCTTGAAAATAGGGGATAATGGTGTGGAGCTTAGTTGACCCCGCAGCCTACACTACCTCACCCGCCACGTTGGGTTTCTCCTCCTCCTCCTCCTCCTTTTCCTCCCTCTCGCTAGCTCCCCTTTCTTGACCTCAACCTCGTCGTCTTTTTCCTTTGCTATTTTATCCTCCTCCTCCTCCTCACGCGTGGGTCAGTGAAATGGATATGCCTGGGAAAGGTAAACTGAGGTAACCTGCGTGCCACAATCGGTCCTGTATCGTCGGCTGAGGGGGTCTGCTGTTACCTGCGCGGGGTCACGGGCCAAGGGGACGGAGGAGCGCGCAGGGGTAATGCGTAGGTTATCGTGTGACCTCCCCCCCCTTCACCCCTCTTCCCACCATCATCTTTGCCTTATACAGTGTTGCGTCCTGGTGTTTTTTCTTGTGAGTGTTTGACATATTGTTTTAAATGAGGGTTTGATAGTTTTATGCGTGTGTGTGTGTGTGGGTGGGGGGGTGGGGGGGGGGGGTTAGTGGTTGAATGTAGGGAAGTGAGCCAGTCATGTATTAGCACAGGTATGAAGGGGTATACAGTAAGGTTAGGTTAGGAAGGTTAGGTTAGGTTAGGTGTGGGTTTTATGGTTGAGGGAAGATTGTGTGCTGATAGCGGAGACAGTAACAGGAGGAGGCAGGCAGATGTAGAGGTCACCCAACCAGCCAGGTATTAGTACAGGTGTGAATGGGGGTATACAGAAAGGTTAGGTTAGGTTAGGTGTGGGTTTTATGGGGGAGGGAATATTTGTGCTTATAGCGGAGAGAGTAACAGGAGGGGAGGCAGGCAGAGGTAGAAGGAGTCACCCAACCAGCCAGGCATTAGTACAGGTGTGAAGGGGGTATACAGGAAGGTTAGGTTAGGTTAGGTGTGGGTTTTATGAGGGAGCGTAGATTGTGTGCTGATAGCGGAGACAGTAGCAGGAGGGGAGGCAGGCAGAGGTAGAAGAGTCACCCAACCAGTCAGGTATTAGTACAGGTGTGAATGGGGTTTAAGGGCCATATTCTTAAACGTAAAAGAACATAAGAACGTAAGGAGTCTGCAAGAGGCCGGTTAGTCTCTACAAGGCAGCTCCTGTAAGTCTAATCCCAC
Organism: Eriocheir sinensis; assembly: GCF_024679095.1. NCBI lineage: Eukaryota > Metazoa > Arthropoda > Malacostraca > Decapoda > Varunidae > Eriocheir > Eriocheir sinensis. Next base: position 346,765 of record NW_026111732.1, read on the forward strand.
CTTACCTCACTATCCATGTTAGATCGTTAAGTGGTTTGTTAGTTTGTTTGTTAATGGGTAGTCAAACAGCTGTATTACCGTTAGTTAGGTAGGTTAGTTAAATAGATAGTTTGATAGTTAGTTAAGCAGTTAGAGTCAGTTAGTTAATTTTACTATATTCTGTATTTATTTATTTATTTGTTTATATTATTTTGTTTATTTATTTATTTTCTTTTTGTTATTTTTTTTTCTTTTTCCTTTCTTTCTTTTCTTTTTTCTATTTGTTTTCTTTTTCTTTTCTTTTTCTTTCTTTTTTCCTTTGTGTTTTCTTGCTGTTGGTTTTCTTTTTTGATGTTCTTTTTTGGTGTTCTTTTTTCCTATCATCCTTTTGTTGATGTTCGTTGGTCTGGGTGAGCCGCTTTCCTCCCAGAAGAGACCCACCCATAATTTTGGAGATGTTGTTAGGGCCGAAAGGTGGATGATGTTTGTTTTATTTTATTTTCTTGATGTCGTGTTTTTCGTTCTTTTTATTGCTTTTGTTTTCTTTTTCGATGTTTTCCTGTTCTTTTTCTTTTTACTTCTTTTTGATGTTTTTTGTTGTTATTTTTTTCCCATCATCCTTTTGTTGATGTTCCTTGGACTGGATGAGCCGCTTTCCTCCCAGAAGAGACCCATCCATAATTTTGGTGATGTTGTTTGGGGCCGAAAGGTGGATGATGTTTCTTTGTATTTCTCTTTTCTCGATGTTGCTCATTTATTTCTGTTGCTTTTCTTTTTCGATGTTTTTTCTGTTCTTTTTCCATATTTTTTTGGTGTTCTTTTCTATATCATCCCTTGTTGATGTTCTTTGGTCTGGGTGAGCCGCTTTCTCCCCAGAAGAGACCCACCCATAATTTTGGTGATGTTAGTCATTGCCGGAAGGTGGATGATGTTTGTTATATTTTTCTTTCCTTGATGTGTTTTTCTTTGTTTGTTTTTTATGTTAATTTATTCATATCATCCTTTTGTTGATGTTCTTTGGTCTGGATGAGCCGCTTTCTCCCCAGAAGAGACCCACCCATAATTTTGGCGATGTTAGGGCCTAAAGGTGGATGATCTTTTTGTTTCTTTTCTTGATGTTTCGTTTCTGTATTTTCCATTTTTCTGGTGGTGTTTTTTATTTTCCTTTTCTTTGGTGTTCCCATCGCGTGGATTGTCTACGACAGTATAACGAGCACCACAAGCCCGGGTTTATTTAGAGTTTGCTCTCCTAGGCAGATTGCCTACCACGGCTGACGACCTCCACCTGCCCGGGTTTATTGTTCGGAGTTTGCTCTCCTAGGTGAATTGCCTACCACGGCTGACGACCTCCACCTGCCCGGGTTTATTGTTCGGAGTTTGCTCTCCTAGGCAGATTGCCTACCACGGCTGACGAGCTCCACCTGCCCGGGTTTGTTGTTCGGAGTTTGCTCTCCTAGGCAGACTGCCTACCACGGCTGACGAGCTCCACCTGCCCGGGTTTGTTGTTCGGAGTTTGCTCTCCTAGGCAGATTGCCTACCACGGCTGACGACCTCCACCTGCCCGGGTTTATTGTTCGGAGTTTGCTCTCCTAGGCAGACTGCCTACCACGGCTGACGAGCTCCACCTGCCCGGGTTTGTTGTTCGGAGTTTGCTCTCCTAGGCAGATTGCCTACCACGGCTGACGAGCTCCACCTGCCCGGGTTTATTGTTCGGAGTTTGCTCTCCTAGGCAGACTGCCTACCACGGCTGACGAGCTCCACCTGCCCGGGTTTGTTGTTCGGAGTTTGCTCTCCTAGGCAGATTGCCTACCACGGCTGACGAGCTCCACCTGCCCGGGTTTGTTGTTCGGAGTTTGCTCTCCTAGGTGTATTGCCTACCACGGCTGACGAGCTCCACCTGCCCGGGTTTGTTGTTCGGAGTTTGCTCTCCTAGGTGAATTGCCTCCCACGGCTAACGAGCTCCACCTGCCCGGGTTTGTTGTTCGGAGTTTGCTCTCCTAGGTGAATTGCCTACCACGGCTAACGAGCCTCACCTGCCCGGGTTTGTTTAGAGTTTGCTCTCCTAGGTGAATTGCCTCCCACGGCTAACGACCTCCACCTGCCCGGGTTTGTTTAGAGTTTGCTCTCCTAGGTGAACTGCCTCCCACGGCTAACGACCTCCACCTGCCCGGGTTTGTTTAGAGTTTGCTCTCCTAGGTGAATTGCCTACCACGGCTAACGACCTCCACCTGCCCGGGTTTGTTTAGAGTTTGCTCTCCTAGGTGAATTGCCTACCACGGCTGACGAGCTCCACCTGCCCGGGTTTATTGTTCGGAGTTTGCTCTCCTAGGTGAATTGCCTCCCACGGCTAACGACCTCCACCTGCCCGGGTTTGTATAGAGTTTGCTCTCCTAGGTGAATTGCCTACCACGGCTAACGAGCCTCACCTGCCCGGGTTTGTATAGAGTTTGCTCTCCTAGGTGAATTGCCTACCACGGCTAACGAGCCTCACCTGCCCGGGTTTGTATAGAGTTTGCTCTCCTAGGAGAATTGCCTACCACGGCTAACGAGCCTCACCTGCCCGGGTTTGTTTAGAGTTTGCTCTCCTAGGTGAATTGCCTTCCACGGCTTACGAGCCTCACCTGCCCGGGTTTGTATAGAGTTTGCTCTCCTAGGTGAATTACCTTCCACGGGTAACGAGCCTCACCTGCCCGGGTTTGTATAGAGTTTGCTCTCCTAGGCAGATTGCCTACCACGGCTAACGAGCTCCACCTGCCCGGGTTTGTAGCCGGAAGATCTCCGGCACCTCCGTCGGGGCCCGGAGGGACGCCGAGGAGCCCTGCCTGGAGCCCTCCATTCCTGCCATGCTCGCCAGGGAGACCTTGGGCTCGCTGGCACTCCACCCCCCCCGCCGAGGCGAGGATGCAAGAACTCGCTTCTTAAAACTACCAGACTGGATTATAAAATTAATCATAATTACTGTGAAGGCGCCGGTCACCGCGTTTATCGGTTCAGGGATGGAAGACCGACGGGCCTGGGAAACGCGCACAAGCATCCAAAGGAATCCTCGCGACGGCTTGCGACGCAGCATCCATTTCCCTTTTCTTTCTCATTCCAATTTTTCTTTTTTATTATATTTTCCTACTCTGATTGATTGATGGATCGATTTTACTTGGTAGGAATCTGCTCACCAATTAACACCATTCAGGTGTACATTGCACCCACACACCTGCCGAGAGAAAACACCAGTGAGAGTGCTGACGCTCACGAGGACGGCCCGCTAGAGTTTCATAACATTCGCATCGGGGCCCACTTCTCTTTAGTCGTCTGTCTCTTTATTTTTCTCTTCTCTATTTCATTCTATTTCTCCCTTTCTTTCATCCTTGCTCTCCATCTATGAATTTATTTATTTAATTCTCTCTCTCTCTCTCTCTCTCTCTCTCTCTCTCTCTCTCTCTCTCTCTCTCTCTCTCTCTCTCACACACACACACACACGCACACACAGCTGTAGGCGTTGTGGGTATTGCCAGGGTAGTTTAATGACCCTGGTGGTAGTCTGACCTCCTATCTGTACTATGGACCTAAAAAAAACACTCATGAGAATCAGACTGATCTGCTTTGACCCCTGTGGAAAAAGTTGGTATGAGAGACAGAAGCGTCTGAGAATACCGGCCTAGGAGTTGTCATGTATAAGTCGAGTGTCCTCTTGTTGGGTTAAGGATATGCACTGTTAATTATTTATTAATGTATTGGCATCACAGGAGGCGGCTCAAAGACAAAACAAAACACACTCACTAAAAAAACACCAACCACTTCTCCCACTATCAGAAAACACTCACCATCATGTGTTTTTTTCTTTTTTTCTCTCTCCCATTTATATATTTATTTTCGCATCATAGCAGGCAAACGTTAACACACAGCACACACACAAAAAACGATAACCACTTCTCCCACCATCAGAAAGCAGTCACCATCATGTGCTTTTCTCCTTTTTTTCTCTCCCATTTATCTGTTTATTCTCGCATCACAGGAAGCAGCTCAAAGGTAAAACAATAACACACAAAAAGTCTGTCAGCCACTTCTCCTCCCACAAACACACGAAAAAAATAGCTGCCATCAAGTGCTTTTTCTCTTTTTTTCTTTTCTTTCATTGATTCATTGAGTTTTCACATCATAGGAGTTTCATTTGATGTTGATGAAAGTTCAGCATGCAGCTTTTTTTGTTTATATTGCCATTGTGCGGAACTTATTCTATGAGTATGTCGGAAAAAATGACCGAACGGGTAAATGTTATGAAAGAGATGGGGAAGCAAAATGGGGTTCGATCCTTATGAGAAGAAAGTTTTATCTACGAATTATTGGGTCTGGATTAAAGTCTTCCTCCACCTCTTCCGCTGCTTCCTCCTCTTCCTCCTTTTCTTCTTCTAATTACCCTCTTCTAGGTTCTATCTGTACACCTCTATATAATTTCCCGTGGAAATGCTATAAGAATACACAGTCGTTCCACGCACAGCATGATGACGTCACACTCTCATCTGACCTAAATTTAGGCTCCAGGGTTCCCATGAAAACAACAACAACTAAAAGTAAGGGGATGACTCATGTGTGACGAATATAATGCAAATAAAAGGTAGCGAAAGCAAAGAACCTGATGTTAAGGGCCAGTCTTACAGTTCAGTATAGCACGTTAGAAGCTTCCTCAACCAAACACAAACACGACGAAAATTCCTTGTATAGTTTTTTTTTTCCTTACAGCATAAAAAAAGGTAACAAATGTGAAAAAAAAAATATACAAGGAATTTTCGTCGTGTTTTGTGTTTAGTTGGGGAGCTTACAAACGTGCTGTATGTTTACGAAAGCGCAGCGAAATAGCTCGCAGAGGGTTTAGGGGGGAGCATAGTTAAACTACTCCAACCGAACTTTACGATTTACTAACGGGGGACTGCGCCCCTCGAGCCCCTTCTAACCAGGGGTCTACGCCCCCTGGACCCTCCCCACATGTATATGTGACTTATTTCAGCGAGGAGGTATTTCTCGCAACACCGGCTGCAGCGTCGCCGCGGCCGCCGCCAGAGGAGGCGACGCGCTTTCGTAAACATTATCCCCTATTTTCAGGAGTAAAAAAAGAGTCCTTGAATTGGATTTTCAAAGCGTTTCCATGACTGTTAAAGGTTTGTAGAAAAGATATATGAAGAGATACTGATGTTTCATAAAGTAGGTAATGAGATACTGGCACGGACCTAAAACGAATCTTAACCCATTTAGGCGCCCGAGCTCACATATTTGACACGGTTTTCGTATGAGTTTTCGGTATTTCCAGGAGTATTTTAATGGTCCTAGTAGTAGTTTGGTTCTTCTTCTGTACCATGAACCTGAAAACACTCTCATGAGAACCCAATTGGTCCCCTTTTTGGCCTTTGGAAATAGTTGGTGTGAGGGGAAGTGTCTGCCAATACTAGCCAAGGAGTCTGCGAGAGGCCGGTGGGTGTATACAAGGCAGCTCCCGTGAACCTGACCCCACCTAACGCCACTAGTCAATCCGATCTTCATAATCTTCACCCATTACTAGTCCACTGTAGCATAGAGGCCTTTCCCAACGTCATCCACCTCTCCTAACCCCACCTAACCTAACCTAACCCCACTCTGACCTTCATAATCTTCAGTCATGACTAGTCCACTGCAGCATAGAGGCCTTTCCCAGCGTCCTCCACCCCTCTCTGTTTGATATATTACTCCATCGTGCTTTGGCAAATACTCTCAACTTAATATAATCTTCATCTTCAGGCATTGCTAGTCTACTGCAGAACAAAGGCCTTTCCCAACGTCCTCCACCTTTCTCTGATAGTATACTCCATTGTGGTTTGGCAAATACTCAAACTTAATATAATCTTCATCGTAAGGCCTTGTTAGTCCAATACAAAACAAAGGCCTTTCCCAACGTCCTCCACCTTTCTATGTTAGTTGTTAGACTTCTTCATCCTGCTCTGGCAAATGCTCTAACTTTAGGGATTGACGCTGTAAACTTCATATCGTCAGTCTATGGCAGAACAGAGGTCTTTCTCATTGGCCTCCACCTTTCTCTGATATTATACTCCATCGTGGTTTGGCAAATACTCAAACTTAATCTAATCTTCATCTTAAGGCCTTGTTAGTCCAATACAAAACAAAGGCCTTTCCCAACGTCCTCCACCTTTCTCTGATGTTAGATTACGCCATCCTGCTCCGGCAAATGCTCGAACTTAAGTGACTGCAATACTCTAATATTCACCATCTTAAGTTATTACTAGTCTATTACAAAGGCCTTTTCCAGTTGTCTGTTCCTCTACCTTTCTCTGTTTGATGTTAGTGTACTCCATCCTGCTCCGGCCAATGATCTAATGTAATCTCTCCACCTGCTCGCCCTCTGCCCGCCCTGACGTGTACGTGTTCTGGGTCGTCACTGTTGCGTTGGCTGTCCTCCTGATGGCAGTTCTCCGCGTGCTGTGTCCCGCCGAGTCCATTTATCGTTCTTGTTTGTTGTTAGATTATCTTTATTTTTTGTTTGTTACCTAATCCATGATGCGCGCTCTCTCTCTCTCTCCCATACATACTAGCATAAATACAATCACACATACATACACATACATACATTCACTCATACACAAACAAACATATTCTCCCAGTAGTTCCTCGCAGACATGTCAATTAGGAATTCAGTCGCCGTAAGGACAACAAGGAAGCGCTTAATCTACTCTCTCAGTAAGGTGAACGGCCTCGAGATCTTGTCATCCCAGCGGCAGTGGTGAGCTCGTCCCGCACTGGGCTGGCGTGGCGGCGAGGGCGGGTCTAAAGGCTTTGGTCGGGCACGCGTCTTTGGCCCACATTCTCAGACATTTGATATTGCTTTTGCAGAGGTTGTGTTTGTATTTCCATGAATAGTCTTATGAGCCTAGTTATAGTTTGACAAAGCTTCTGCACCGGGGATGTGAGACAATTGTGTTTGCTCATGGTTTTAGTAAGTTTAAAACATGAAAAGTCTTCCAAATGATGAACAAGTGAAGTCGTATAAAAGAAACTATTATATAACATTGGTTTAAGTCATTTTTAAACATAAGAAACCTTCCAAATGTAAATGCAAATGAGGTATAAAGTTGTGTTTCTTCCATTGTTTTAGTCATGGACTTAAAATTAATTAACAAATGAAGTCGTATTAAAGAAGCTGTGTTTTTTCCATCTCTGTAGTCATTTTTAAGCTTGAATGGCCTTTGAAATGGACCTAAAACCAACGAGTAAGTCAAGCAATTGGAGAGGGAAGGAAGGAAAAAGAAAAGTAAAGTTCCAAGGCCTTCAAAATGATTCACTATGGAAGTCAAGTGCAAGAAGCGGTGCTGTTCTTCATTGTTTCAGTCATTTGTAAGCATGATAGACTTTACAAATAGACTTCAAACTAACCACTAAGTCAACGGGAAAGAAAAGAAGGAAGAAGGAAAGTAAGTTCAGTGCCCCACTAACAACATCCTTTTCGTGTTGGTGAGGGGCGGGGCGCGTCACACCAACAGCCTCAAGTATGCCATGAGGGCGGCGGAGAGGGGGCAGGGCGAGGCAGGGGAAGGGGAGGAAGGGAAGGCAGGGGAGAGGAGCAACCATATGTGTGTGTGTGTGTGTGTGTGTGTGTGTGTGTGTGTGTGTGTGTGTGTGCTGGGTCTGTCACTGTTTACCCACCCATATAATAGCGTAGGGGCTTTTGGGGGCAGTGACCACCAACGTGTGTATTCGTGGGGGGCGTTTAAGCTATTTCCTGGCGAGTTAGAAAACGGTTAGTCAGAATGTGTCACTAACAAACTAACTAACTAACTAAAACTAACACCACACACTTTTCAACTTCATATTTCTCTTTGTTCTCAAGGGAAAGGATGGAAAAGAAGGAACGGGAAGGAGGGAAGGGAAGGGGAGAGAACAGAAAGAGACGGGTAAGGAGGGAAGGAAAGGGAAGGAGTGAGGGAAAGAAAGGGGGAGGGAGGGGAAGGAGAAGGGAAGGGATGTGTGTGTTGCGGGGTAGTTTAGGTTCTTTGATGGCGGGTTAGAAAAAAAGTTCGTCAAAATTTGCCTGCAGTATCTAACCAACAAACTATCTTTCTGACCGAAACTGACCTCTGACTGAAGTTAACCTCTCTTTTGGCCACTCTTCTGAACTCTTTTTTGTTATTTAATATAAGGGCAGTGTTTAGCGGGCTTTTTTCGTTATTATTCTTCATTCTTTTGCCCTTGAGCTGCTTCCTTTACTGTAAAAAAAATAACATCTTCACACCTTCAAACCTCATATTCCTCTTTGTTTTCACTTTCACCCGCCGATATGTGTGTGGGTGTGTGGGACGTTTAATTTCTTTGGTGAGAGGTTGATATAAAAGTTCGCCAAAATGTGCTACTAGCTAAATAACTAACCTAACCTAACCTAACCTTTATACCTTCAAACCTCATATTCCTCTTTATCCTCACCTTCACGCCTCGTACTCCTCATATATCTAACTCCTCCACGCCTCATACTTCTCTTCTCTTTAACACTTATAGTCTCAAACATTTCCGCGCTCACACACACACATTTGGTAAGACTTTCGTAGATGTTTTGGTTGTGTTAGTATTTCCATGAGTAGTTTTATGAGCCTAGTGATAGTTTGACGAGGCTTCTGCACCATGAACGTAAAAATAACACCCATGAGAACCCGACTAACCTTCTTTGTGGCCTTTGAAAATATTGACTGTGAGAGGCGAAAGCGTTTGGTAAAGGTTGTAGGCATTTCCATGGGTAGTTTTATGGGCTTAGTGATAGTGTGACAAGGCTTCTGCACCATGAACGTGAAAAAAACACTTGAGAACCTGACTAATCTCCTTTGTGGCCTTGGGAAGTTTGTTGCAGCTGAGAATACACGCCTCAAACGTCAATACCCACATGACGCAGCAATCCACGGCCAGGCAGAGGGGAGTGAATGCGTCAGTGTGTGTGTGTAAAGGAATCCAGTGCAACCGTCGCCAGGCTGATCCGACACCCACGGCGGATCAGGTGTTTACAAATATTAGTTCGTGCCGAGCAGTGAACCTTCCCGCCCTGACTCACCACAGTGCTAACACGCTGAAGCTGTTGATCTCCGGCGCACGCACGAACATTTGCAACGAGGAGGGAAACGGGGCGGAGGACAAGCTAAGAGAGACATGAAGGGAAGGAAAGAGGGAGAAGGGAAGGTAAATTAAGAAGGAGGGAGGAAGGAGGAGAGAGGGAAGGATCACTCTTGCAATGGGAAGGAAAACACAACGGAGGACATGAAGGTCAGGAAAGGAAGGTTAGAAGGGAAAGGAAGGCAAGGGGGAGGAGGGATGGTAAAAGAAAGGAAGGAGGGAGAGGAAGGGACGGGAAAGGAAGATTAGAGGGGAAGGGAAGGGGAAGAAAGGTGGGAGAGGAAGGGACGGGGAAGGAGCGGTAAGAAAGTAGTAAACGTAGAAAGAGGAATGAACAGGGAAAAGGGAGGAGGAGAGAGAAGGGAGGGAAGGAAGGAGAGGCACGTCAAGGAAGAGGAAAGAAGAGAAGGGAGTAAGTAAGAAGGGAAGAGACAGAGAAAGGAGAGAGGGAAGGAGAGAAAGGAAGGAACGGGGAAGAAGGAGGGCAAATGAAGGGGAAGAAACAGGGAAGGAGGTAAAAGAAGAGATGGGAAGGAGAGAAAGGAAGGAGTAAGGGAAAGGAAGGGGAAGAAACAGGGAAGGAGGTAAAAGAAGAGATGGGAAGGAGAGAAAGGAAGGAGTAAGGGAAAAGAAGGGAGGGGAAAGGAAGGGAAGAGACAGGTAAGGAGGGAAAAGAAGGGATGGAAAGGAGGAAGGAGGAAGGGGAAAGAAGGGAGGTGAAGGAGGAAGGGGAAGAGACCGAGAAGGAGGTAAGGTAGGGGAGAGAAGGGACGGTGAAGAAGGGGAATAAGGGGAAGGGAGAACACACTTGCAGGCCGCGTGTTCCCTCGAGGGGCTCAACAGAAGGGAGAGAGAATGAAAACAGCGGACTAGGAAGTGGGCGAAAGACTTGTTACACCACGACTAAAAAAGGTGATTTGCATTTCAACGAGTGAGGGGATGGCATCAGAGAGCGAGGATATGGCACGATGACACGCTTGTTGAGAAGGAAGGGAACGCAAGTGTCTGTAGGAGGATGATAAATGGCTCACAAAATTAGGGAAGGGAAGGGAAGGGAAAGAGTTGGGGGAGTGGACGGGGAGGGTATGGGACGTGGGACAAGGAAGGGGAAGGGATTTGGAAAGGGTGAAAGGGAGAAGGGACAGGGTAGGAAGGATGGAAGAGAAGGGAAGGAAAGAGAAAGAGAAGGGAAGGGGAAGAGAAGGAAAGAAAGGTTTGAGGAGAATGGTATGGGAAAGGATGGGGAAGAAAGTAGGAGAAGGGAAGGTAGAGGCACGGAGAAGGAGGGAGAGGAAGGAAAGGAAAGAGGGAAGGAAGAAGGAAAAAGAGGTGAGAGAGAGAGAGAGAGAGAGAGAGAGAGAGAGAGAGAGAGAGAGAGAGAGAGAGAGAGAGAGAGAGAGAGAGAGAGAGAGAGAGAGAGAGAGAGAGAGAGAGAGAGAGAGAGAGAGAGAGAGAGAGAGAGAGAGAGAGAGAGAGAGAGAGAGAGAGAGAGAGAGAGAGAGAGAGAGAGAGAGAGAGAGAGAGAGAGAGAGAGAGAGAGAGAGAGAGGAAGAGAGGAAGGGGCATGTAAAGAAGGGGGGGCATACGGGAATGACTTAAGGAGGAGGAGGAAGAAAAGAAAGGCTGATAAAATTACTGAGAGAGGGAGGAGAGAGACGGAGGAGGAGGAGTGTGTGGTCGGTATGCTCAGACGCTTTCGCCGCTCACATCAACTATTTCCAAAGGTCCACGGCCTGATCGCGAGTTGGACTCGTAATCGGTAGCAGGTACCCTCCCGACAGAGCAAGTGCTCATTTAAGCCCCGTTCACACTGTACCGACTCTTGGCCTCGACAACCCAGCGACTTTTCCATTTGACAAGTTGGTTCCCACGCTCCGAGAAGGGGGCGAGGTTTTATTGGGGTCTTGGTGTCTTGCCGACTGTCTGGGACATTCGGCCAACTAGTTGCCAGTATGTCGTGTAACCCTCATGACTCCAGACTCCCGTCACGATGTCGGCGCAGCATTCGGCAACAGTCTCAAGACCTCTTTCAAGATATGCCCGACCCTTTCACATCAACACCCAAGACCTCGTGTACCCTAGAGTCGTGGGTAGTCGTGGCCCAGAGTCGGCACAGTGTGAACGGGGCTTTAGTCGATCTCTGGGTACTGTTAGGACCTCACACCACACACCCCATTCCCTTTGCTCAAGGGGGGACAGTAACCTCTTCTTGTCAACTGAAAGAATCCGGCCTGAGCGGGCTCGAACCGCCTCCCTGTCAGATCGTGAAGCCTGGCAGCGCAGCGCTCTACCACTTGTTGTGTGTGTGTGTGTGTGTGTGTGTGTGTGTGTGTGTGTGTGTGTGTGTGTGTGTGTGTGTGTGTGTGACTCGCGTGTTGATAGAACAAGCCTCGCGGATCTGAGACTATTGGATGATTGAGGGTGTGGGTGTGAGTCTGGGCGGGAAGGGGACGGGGATGTAGGGGTGGCGTGAGGGAGGAAAGGTCGAGGATGAGGAGCCGTGAGTGGAGGTGGTGGTGGTGGTGGTGAGGCATGAGTGGGCGAGGCAGGAGCGGTGAATGGGGGCAGCGTGTTGGATAGAATGACCCGAGGAGGAGTCACGTTGAAGGACAGGAATGCTGATGTGTGTGTTTAGCTTAACCTTTAGACAGTCACCGTACAGAGAAGGAGAATGTCAAATGGATATGAACGTACGCCGCCACACAAAAGGCAGAATAAAGCAGAAAACAGGGGAGTGTACATGAAAGAGTTATTAGATGGGTGGTGGGAGGGCCCTTTAAAATAGATAATTAATAGATAATCTCTTATTTTTGTGTTTTTACATATTTTTCTTCCTCCGTTTCTTCCACTGCTCTCCCTCTCTCTCCCCTCAGTGGATAACTATATACATGCAGCCAGGCCTATGCTTTGAGGTACCAACGTTGCCAGATTGTTGTACTCAGCCTCTTATATTTACCGACTTCCGACCCAAAATCTGTCTTCTGGTCCCCAATAACGAGATTCATCTATATTTATCGTTAAAATAGTTAACCTGCCAACTTACGAAGGAAAGTATATATATGTGTGTGTCAAATGGGTGTGAGCTTGTATTAACGACCATCAGTAGAGCACAAAAGGAAAGAATATAGGAGTAAAAACATGACGGAAAGGAATGCGTGTTTAACTTAACCTTTCTTTAGTTAGTCAACGTACAGAGGAGGCTGAGGCAAATGAAGGGAGAAGGGAAAATGGAGTAAGGGGGAAGTAGGGAGGGAAGGGAAGGGCAGCGTGGTGGATAGAATGACCCGAGGTGGAGTTACGTTGAAGGACAGGAATGTGTGTGTTTAGCTTAACCTTTAGACAGTCAATGAATGGAGGAGACTATGTCAAGTGGATATGAAGCTATGAACGTACACTGGCAAACATCAACAGATCACGGAAGGAAGGAATAGAAATAGACTAAAAATTGAAGGCTGGGAATGCGTATGTTTGCCTTTCAGCCGGTCAGCGCAGAGAGACGAATGTTAAATGGTTATGAACCTGTAACGCCAAAGAGTAGAATAACACAATAAGAAGGACTAGAAGTGAAAGACATAGTAATTAGGTGTGAAATGCTTAGTTCATTATACATTTTGTCGAACCTTCAGCCAGTCAAGTTACAGAAGAGGTGAATGTCAAATGGATGTGAACCTGTATCGCCAAAGAGTAGAATAACACAATAGGAAGGACTAGAGGTGAAAGACATAAAAATTAGGTGTGAAATGCTTAGTTCGTATGCATTTTGTCGAGCCTTCAGCCAGTCAAGTTACTGAAGAGGTGAATGCCAAATGGATATGAACCTGTATCGCCAAAGAGTAGAATAACACAATAGGAAGGACTACCAATGAAAGACGTGGCAATTAGGTGAAGAGTGCATGATTAATAGACACTGTGTTGGCACCCTGTAGCCAGTCAACTTACGGAGAAGGTGAATGTCAAATGGATATGAACTTGTATACCCGAACATTAGACTAACACAAAAGGAAGGATTACAAATGAGACGTGATAATGAAGTGGAAGAGGCTTAGTTTATACATATTTTGGTGGTACCTTTTAGCCAGTCAACTTTTTTGAGGAAAATTTATGTCAAATAGATCCGAACCTGTATACCCAAACATTAGACTAACACAATAGGAAGGACCACAAATGAAAGACGTGGTAATGAGGTAGGAGGGGCATAGTTTCTACATGTTTTGGTACTGCCCTTTAGCCAGTCAACTTGTGGAGGAAAGTATATGTCAAATAGATATGAACCTGTATACCCAAGCATTAGACTAACACAAAAGGAAGCACTACAAATGAGAGACGTGGCAATGAGGTTGGAGGGGCATAGCTAACACACATTCTGGGGGCTCCCTTGGCATGCAGTAAAAAAAAGTATCCATGGACAATAGCGGATGGAGATGAGGACAGCTGGGAGTGAAAGGACTAAAACAAGAGACCAGGAAACTTCAGTGGGGAGGGAGAGAGGGAGAGATGATGCAAAGAGTGTGTGTTCAACGAGATGGATGTTACACGGCTTCTCAAACATTGCTCTGCGCCGACACAGTATAAAGATCCTTGGTTAGTTGAGGTCCGAGTTCTCAGGCTCTTTCGACACTCACAACAATTTTTTTTTCATAGGTCATAAAGGAGATGAGTCGGGTTCTAATGAGTGTGTTTTCACGTTCATGGTGCAGAGGCCTTGTCAGACTATCACTAGGCTCATAAAACAACCCTTGGAAATACAAACTTAACCAATACCAAAGCCTTAACAAATGTGGGTGAGTGTACAACCCCCGAAATGTTTGAGGATATGGATCTAAGGCTCTTACAACAACTATTTCCAAAGGCCACAAAGGAGGTGAGTCGGGTTCTAATGCGTGTGTTTTCACGTTCATGATGCAGAGGTCTTGTCAGGCTACCACTAGGCTCATAAAACAACCCTTGGAAATATTAACATAACCTATACCAAACTTTTAACAAATGTAAGTGTGTGTGTAAGCCCCGAAATGCTTGAGAATATGCCTGACCACTCATCGTCGCTCGCTGCCTTCCTTGTGGCGAGAGGTGCGCGCTGTAAGCTTTGATGTCGGACACGATTGCACGCGCATGAGAAAAATCTAATAACTCGTCTTGTGGTAAAAAAATACTAATAACTTCCCTGGCGGTGACGCACGGAAAGGTGGGAGGAGAGGACGGTGCCGCGAGGGGGAAGGTGGGTGGTGGTGGTGGTAGTGCCTCGCCTCCGCTGCGCTTGTTAAGACGAGGTTTGTTTGCTCGCTCATCACCGCGACCCGCCAATCCAGGTCACAGCAGCCTCCCGGGACCCTGGTGAACCCCCTCGACCCTCCCTCTGCTGTCGCTGTTGGTTGGGGCGCTGTTCTTGGCTCTAAAGGATCTTACCCAACCATGCACCCAACACAGCTGCTACGGGAAAGAATAACACCCATTGCCAGGATACAGCCTCTCTGGGACCCTGCTGAACACCCTCGACCCTTACTAGCTGTGGTGGGTGGAATGGGTCTGTTCATGACCTTGGTGACATAACCCAACACACAGCTGCTATGGGAAAGAATAACACACCCATTACCAGGACACAGCAGCCTGTCTGGGACCCTGGAGATCCCCTCCTTCCGAGCTGTTATGGATGGAACTGGGTCTGTTCATGGCCTTGGCGACACCCACCCAACACACACAGACACACACGGTAAAAATAGCACCCGCCAATCCTCTCCTTATGGCTTGTCACTAACTTTTTTTATTCTTACTTAACATTTGGGACTTAAGGTGAAGAATAACCGCCATTGCTCTCCTTACAGCTTGTCACTTGCATTTGTTTTATTATTCCTACTGAACGTTTGTCACATTAAGCGGTACAAAGCCAAGTAATGCACGGAATTTACAAGCGTTTTCCAAGGGTCACTTTCTTAAACATTCCGGGGCCCAAGGACACACATTATGGCAAGGCTTTCCCAGGAGTTTGGGCATTTCCAGGGATAGTTTAATGACCCTGGTGGTAGTATGACCCTTCTTCTGTACCATGAACCTAAGAAACACACATTTGACAACGCTTTCAGAGTTTTGGGCATTTCCAGGATAGTTTAACGACCCTGGTGGTAGTATGACACTTCGTATGTACCATTAACTTAAGAAACACGCATTTGACAAGGCTTTCATGGGAGTTTTGGCTATTTCCAGGGATAGTTTAATCACCCTGGTTGCAGTATGACACTTCGTATGTATCATTAACTTAAGAAACGCGCATTTGACAAGGCTTTCATGGGAGTTTTGGCCATTCTCAGGGATAGTTTAATCACCCTGGTTGTAGTATGACCCTTCTTATGTACCATTAACCTAAGAAACACACATTTGACAAGGCTTTATAGCAGCTCATGAAAACCCCAGCGACTTCCACGAGAGGCTTTTCAAACAGACGAACTGCAGGGCCGATACGTTTAAAAATACAGACTTAAATGTTGAGGGTCAGGATATTGTTTTTCTGTGTAAGTCGCGTCCCGCCAGTATTTTTTTTTTTTTTACAGAAAAGGAGACAGTTCAAAGGCGTGACAAAAAAAGATAATAATAAAAAAAAGGCTGCTACTACTGCTCCTGAATAGAGGTGAAGCCCCGTTAACTCTGATGACGGCCGGGACGTAAGAAGCGTGAGACACAAGACAAAGTTTGAGGGCGGCTCAAAGAGTCGGACAAAGTCTCGGCACAAACAAAGGCGAGGCGCAGCAGCAGGTGAGGTAGTGTTTCGCGTCCCGGCAGACGGCGAGGCAGGACGAGGTGACTCCGTCCTCTCTCCCTTTGTCCCTGCTGATCAAAGCCTCGCTCAGCCTGTGTTTCCTCCCCATCCCATTTTCTCCTTTTCTTTCATCCCGTCTCGTTCTGGCTTTTTCCCTCGCAGCCGACAGTTACAATAAATGGAAATGTATCTTGAAAGCTGCTGTAATTCACCAGTGGCCGGGAGCGCAATCTGGCGACGGAGATAACGAGCAACCCTCCGCGGCTCCTTGTCTTTCTCCTTCCTGCAGACGGCAGGAAAGTTAATCTGCCCTTCCATTGTGGCGGCGCCTGGCCGGGCTGGCTGGGGCTTTGTGCGGGCCTCCTGGCGTGACTCGGGCTCGCCCTTTTGTGCCGGTAATTTTGGTACGGCGTAAAAGCCAACTTGTTTTCCACTGGAGCTCAGTCACCGGTAAAACAGGCACCAACATAAAGGCTGGGCCACGGCCGTCCCAGGGCCCGTGGGGTCGGGTCGCCAGCCGTGCGGGCGCTGTGCTGCCGCGCTGCCCTCCTGACCCGCCCTGCCCGCATCCCGGCGGGGCTCGGCGGTTGGCCTTCCGTTGAGTAGCATCAAGCGGTCCTTCACCCGTAATGGCGCGGCCCGTTGTCATGACAATGCTGCCTTCTATGGCGCGCCGATGTGCATGAGAGGGAGAAAATAAACTGAACAACACCATTTGTTTGCTCGTATCTGACTAATGAACATTCTCCGGCGTGTTCCTTCCGCGCACTGTTTTGAAGTGGAGCGAACTGACTCAGTTACTGCTCCGGCCGTTAAGGTCAGGGGCTGCCGGTGCAGGCAGAGGACACACGAGCAGGGAACGCACGCGCTGCATACACAATCCCCGCCGTGTTACGAGGCTGCTGCGACCCGCTTGAACACACCGCCGCCAGACTGAAGGAAGACAGCTCTGGCGATGGCGGAAAGAGGAGAAAACATCCCACTACAACATAGGCGAACTGTTTTACACGAGTGGGAAACATTTAACTTGAAAACACTAAAAAAACAAAGTCATACAAAGGGGAAAAAGAACAAGTACAGCCAGGGCCGGGCAGAGGCGGCGCGGCGAGGCCCTCCCCATGCACCTGTCCGTCGAGGCCTGTGTGTTTACATTCCGGCCCCGCCACGCCAGGGGCACGCCCGCCTTCCCTTCACCTCAATCCCTCCCCTGTTTGTTCCCTTGCCTGTGTGTGT
Source organism: Eriocheir sinensis (assembly GCF_024679095.1). Classification (NCBI taxonomy): domain Eukaryota; kingdom Metazoa; phylum Arthropoda; class Malacostraca; order Decapoda; family Varunidae; genus Eriocheir; species Eriocheir sinensis. The sequence goes on from NW_026111732.1 coordinate 363,854, forward strand.
GTGTGTGTGTGTGAGAGTGAGTGAGTGAGTGAGTGAGTGAGTGAGAGAGAGAGAGAGAGAGAGAGAGAGAGAGAGAGAGAGAGAGAGAGAGAGAGAGAGAGAGAGAGAGAGAGAGAGAGAGAGAGAGAGAGAGAGAGAGAGAGAGAGAGAGAGAGAGAGAGAGAGAGAGAGAGAGAGAGAGAGAGAGAGAGAGAGAGAGAGAGAGAGAGAGAGAGAGAGAGAGAGAGAGAGAGAGAGAATCGTAATACATCAGTGTTGGCCGATTTAAATCATGATGATTTAAATCACTCAACCGTAGAAGACTGAAGAGTTTGGTTCAAGGATTACAGAGCCAGTGTGATGGACTGTGCTAGTTGCCCTTCGTCTCGTGTGTTAGGTTGCCTTGTATTGGGTAGATTTCCTCCTCGTACTCTGTGTTATTTCAAGCGTTATCCTCACCGTCTCTTTTAAAGCCTTTCAACCCGAGGGAAGTGTGCTTCGACCTGCTAAGAAAACAAAGCTTATCAACACTACATTAAAATAAAATAAAAATAATCAATAAGAGAAATCAGATAAATAGATAGATAAATTAATTAATATAATGCCTTTCAACACAAGAGGAGCGTGCCTCGATCTTCTAGAAATGCAAATCCTTCCAACAATAAATAAAATATAAATAAAAATCCGGTAAAATAAATACGATAAATAAATAGATGAAATAATAGATTAATACAAAACCTTTCAACACATAATAAAGTGTTTCTCAATGAGGCTCATTCCGCAAGAAATACAAAGCTTTTCTACAATAAATAGAAATGAAAAGATAAATAAAAATCGATACACAAAACAAATGAAACCGATAATTAAATGGATAAATCAAGATAAAGAAAATAAGCATTTCAACACAAGAGAAATAATAAAACGGCTTTCACCAGTGAATAATAAAATAATAAAAAATAACAAAAATCTGTAAAATTAATAAAGAGATAGACAGACGGATAAATAAATAGCCTTCACCCAAATGAGCAGTCACCCTCAGTCTACTAACAATAAAAAAATAAAATAAAGAATGCCTTCACTCAACTCAACCAACTAATTAAAAAAAAAAACAATAATAATATAAAAAATCCTGTTCATTACAATCATATTCAAATTTATCACCGGGCCCCGAAATGTTGTATGAAAATGTGTGTAGTGAATCCGGAATCAACAGAGAGAGAGAGAGAGAGAGAGAGAGAGAGAGAGAGAGAGAGAGAGAGAGAGAGAGAGAGAGAGAGAGAGAGAGAGAGAGAGAGAGAGAGAGAGAGAGAGAGAGAGAGAGAGAGAGAGAGAGAGAGAGAGAATTACATCGATTTACATAGAGAATCAGACCACACAGACCCCATGGTCCAGACTAGGTGGTCTGTCCTTAAACCTAAGTGATTTTACATTAATCAGAAGGCTCCAAAACGTTGCATTTCTACTCTAGTTGATATTAAGTTGAAGGAAGTGACGGTCGAGCTTTTTTTTGAAGGAGTCAATCGTGTTACACTGAACCACTGATGGTGGGAGCTTATTCCATTCTCGCACTACAACGTTGGTGAAGAAAAATTTGGTGCAGTCTGAATTTACTTGTCTACATCTGAGTTTTACGCCATTGTTCCTCATGCGCAAAGTGTCATCGATCATAAACAATGTTGATCTGTCTACATTCGTGAAACCATTAAGTATTTAAAAAATTGATCAGTTTTCCTCGGAGGCGACGTTTCTCAAGAGAGAACATGTTAAGGGTGGAAGCCTTTCTTCGTAGGATTTGTTGCGCAAGGAAGGGATCATTTTCGCTGCCTGACGCTGAACACCTTCTAATTTAGCAATGTCCTTTGCATGGTGGGGAGACCAAACTGTACCGCATATTCCAAGTGGGGTCTGACTAAACTATTGTAGAGCGAGTATTACATCTTATTCTGAATAAAAAATTCTTTTAATGAAGCTCAGCATCTCTGTTCGCTTTATTTTCGCATCGATGCATTGATGAGAATTTGAGGTTTGACGTGATTTTGACCCCAAGTCCTTGACGGTTACCCAGTACGTCATAACTCTCACCTCTGCTATATATATTGAATGACAGCATCTCTTCTCTCAAAGATTGGTAGTTTGGTTCTCACTGACGTAACGAGCTTTTATTCCTTGTTCCAACTTGAAGGACCTGCACTTGTCTACACGTTAAAGCATTCTCCATCTATCCGACCAAGCTGAAATTTTGTGCAAATCCTCTTGGAGGCTTTAACTGTCTTCGTCAGTGAGAACCGAGTTACTAATCTTTGAGAGAGAGAGAGAGAGAGAGAGAGAGAGAGAGAGAGAGAGAGAGAGAGAGAGAGAGAGAGAGAGAGAGAGAGAGAGAGAGAGAGAGAGAGAGAGAGAGAGAGAGAGAGAGAGAGAGAGAGAGAGAGAGATGCCTGTCACATCCAATATATATAGCAGAGGTGACAGTTATGCCGTACTGGGCAACCCTAATTTTACCGGACGAATTCGATGCTGCTAGATTTGATATATATTTGAGGGCTGCGTGACTGGCTGTATTGTCCCGTGCTGGGGTGTCGGTGCTGCTGGTTGCTGGGGCTCTCAAGGCGAGACTCAACAGATTATATGACTGGGCGGATAAATGACAGATGGAGTTCAATGTAGGGAAGTGCAGTATTCTGAGTGTAGTAGAACAACCCTCACATAACTATTGGTTAAAATGACACTCTCATAAGCAGGTCTAAAAGTGAGAGGTATTTAGGGTCTTAGTGAGCTCTGATCTCCGTCCAAGGGCACAATGCATTCAAGCTAGAAATCGAGCTAATAGGGTACTGGATTTATTTCAGGATGTAAGGTCAGAAGCCCCTGAAGTCTTCCTCAAACTATATTTAGCATTAGTTAGACCTCATCTTGACTATGCGGTTCAGTTCTGGTCACCTTACTATAGAATGGATATCAAAATGTCAGAATCGGTGCAGAGAAGGATGACTAAGATGATTCAAGGGTTGAGAAACTTTTGCTTACGAGGAAAGACTCAAACCAGTTAAACTTGCATTCTAGAAAGGCGAAGGGTGCGTGGAGACATGATCGAGGTTTATAAATGATGAAGGGCTTTAATAAGGATACATTCATAAAGGTTTTGTTGGTAAGAGAACCGGGCAGGACACGAAGTAATGGGTTTAAACTGGATAAATTCAGATTCAACAGGGCTATAGGCAAAAAATTACTTGGTTTACTAACAGGTGGTGGATGAGTGGAATAGGCTTAACAGTCATGGTAAGGGAAGTGGCCAATACACGGTCACATTAAAAAAAAGACACTAGTGATAAATCTGCTGGGACAGCGATATATTAGGTGGGGTAAGGCTATCGGAGCTTAGGGTCAAAGGAGTTGTTTCTGGGGTACAGGGCCTCAATGGGCCTTCTTTGTAGACTCCCCAGCAGTTGTTATGTTCTATGTAATATGCAATGTCCCACGAAATGAACGGCTGCAGTAGTTAGTCCTCTCGAAATTGACCTCTTTCGGCCACCTCTTTGGATTCTTTTTAGGAGCAGCGAGTAGCGGGCTTTTTTTTTATTAATGTTTACTTTTTTGTGCCCTTGAGCTGTCTCCTTTGCTGTAAAAAAACACACACACACACACACACACACACACACACACACACACACACACACACACACACACACACACACACACACACACACACACACACTCCCAAACACACTCATTTCTAGTTTCTTTTTTTACAGGAGCTGTGATTAGCAGGCTTTTTTTTTTTTTTTTGCACTAGAACTGCTTTCTTTCCTGTAAAACACACACACACACACACACACACACACACACACACACACACACAGAGTACATCAGAAAACTCCTCAAAATCATAGTTTCTGATCTAATATTTCCTTAAGTGTAAATTCAGTTGAGTGCTTACAATTTTTCCTTTTAAGTTCAGCAGCGGTCCACTAGTTCGTTGGTGATACTGGGGATTATAAGAATAGTTTGGTCTGCTTGAGATTATTTACAGCGGCTGTTCTGAATGCATATTGATTTCAGGTGATCGAGTATCGTCTATTTTACTCTTGCTGTCTCTCTGAGTCGGAGGAATCTGTTCGCATTTGTGTCCTTCATAATTATTTGCATGATACTTTGTTTACTTCACACTACATAACCCGCTGGCCAGTATTAGGAGTCATTTTGCTCGACTTGATTTATGTTTTGTTTTGTTTCGATTTGTTTGCCAGTTTTCGTCGATTTCTGTGTGCCGTGTTTCGTACCAGACTACACGTGTATGGTCAACTCTAATGACTTTGCGGGTGTTTTAAATGTATTCGTCTTGAACTCTTTCAAGAGGAGAGTGTCAAGGCACCTCCACCCGAAACTAACCTCTCTTTTGGCCACTCTTTACTTTTCTCTTTTATAGGAGCAGCGATTAGCGGGCTTTTCTTTCTACACTTTGTTTTTGTTGCCCTTGAGTTGCTTCCTTTACTGTAAAAAAAAAATTCACTGGAGCTTTTAGCATAAACGTAACTTAAATTTTTATGGAAACTGTGGTCAATGAACTCTGTCTGTCTGTCTCTTTAGCTGTCTGTCTCTGTAGTGTGACTGTGTCCAGGAATCTGCTCGCATTTGTATCCTTCATAAATTAGGTACTTTGATACTTTACTTTGTTAATATGACACTACATAAAACCTGCGGACCAGTATTAAGAGTCACTTTGATACTATTTTCCAGTTGATGTCTTGGTAACGTGACTGTTTGGGAATCTGGTCGCATTTGTGTCCTTCATAAATTAGGTACTTTTATATATATATACTTTGTTTGACGCTACATAAGACCAAAGGAACAGTATTAGGAGTTACTTTCTTACTATTTTCCTCTTGATGTCTCTGTAGCGTGACTGTGTTGGCAAATTTGGTCGCATTTGTATCCATCATAAATTAGGTTGTTCGATATTTTACTTTGTTTATTTGATACTACATAAGACCAGAAGATCAGTATTAGGAGTCACTTCGATACTATTTTCCCCTTCATGTCTCTCTAGCGTGGCTGTGTTCAGGAATCTGCTCGCATTTGTATTCCTCATAAAATAGGTACTTCTATATACTTTATACACTTTGCTTACTTGACCAATGAAATAGTGTTAGGAGTCACTTTGATGCTTCTTAACTTGACACTATATAACACAAGAGAAATCAGTGTGTGTGTGTGTGTGTGTGTGTGTGTGTGTGTGTGTGTGTGTGTGTGTGTGTGTGTGTGTGTGTGTGTGTGTGTGTGTGTGTGTGTGTGTGTGTGTGTGTGTGTGTGTGTGTGTGTGTGTGTGTGTGTGTGTGTGTGTGTGTGTGTGTGTGTGTGTGTGTGTGTGTGTGTGTGTGTGTGTGTGTGTGTGTGTGTGTGTGTGTGTGTGTGTGTGTGTGTGTGTGTGGTTGCTTGCTCTACTCTTGCTTGACTATTTTCTCCGGGGAAATATTTACATAATGTGACTTTGTATTTTCTTTTCTTTTCCTTTTTCTCTCCTTTGGTGTCTAAATTGCTTACACACACACACACACACACACACACATTTTCTTATTTCAGTCGTCACCGCCAATCAGAGTAACACTTCTCCGTGTGTGTGTGTGTGTGTGTGTGTGTGTGTGTGTGTGTGTGTGTGTGTGTGTGTGTGTGTACTAGACAATTAATCATTGAGTCTTTCAGTCAGTTAGTCATTCAATCTCTCAGTGTGTGTGTGTGTGTGTGTGCGTGCGTGTGTGTGTGTGTGTGTGTGTGTGTGTGAGTGTGTGTGTGTGTGTAACTATTCAGTGGTTTAAGTTATAATTTCGTTCAATGGGATCGTTTGATTATTTCTTTTACAGCTGTGTCCTGATGTTCTAATTGTTGTCTAACTTATCGAGGAGTAATTGGTTCATGTCAGTAAGGGTTTCATGCGCGTTTTATTCTTGTTTTTAGTTTGAACTTGTGTTGTTTTATTTTATTTATCTTACTGATCTTTATTGCTTTGTCTTAACTTTGGCTTGGATTTTTTTTTTCTGGCACAAAGTTTTTAATTTTTGGAGTGCGGTTTTATTATGTGTTTCTGTATTTTGTTCGTGTTTAATTAATTTGAGTTGTATGCATATTGCTTGATTTTATGATTGTGTGTGACAAACTGTATCTATCTATCTGTGTGTGTTTGTGTGTGTGTGTGTGTGTGCGGGCATTCCTTCACCTCTATTCACACGCCAACCAATCGTTCATCACATCGACAGCCTTAATTTCTGTCCGCCATTCATAGCCATCGCGATACCTGAGCCGCCCAGCCGTCACGCGGACACCTGTAGCCCGGCTCCCACGCGGCGCTGTTTACCAAGTCAACACTCGCCGGTCCTTCATCAATGGAACTGCGAAAGGTCAGGAACCCTCGCGATCCATCCCTTGCCCGGCCAGAGCGAGGCTGTGAACGGACTGGATGAACGTTCCTGCCCATGAAAAACGCCTCTGTACTACACTTTTTGTTGCCGGGTCTTTGCACTGCTTATAGATACATAGTATAGATAGATAGCGTAGACCAGACTGACAGACAGATTGTAAAAAAGGGGAAAGTATAAAGAAAGGTCATGCTAGGTGAGTTAATGATAGGCTAGATTGGGTTAGGTCAGGTTGGTTTAGGCTAGATTGATTTGGTTAGGATAGGTTAGGTTAGTTAAGGGTAGGGTAGATGGGAAGTCACTTTAAGGATAGAGAGAGTCGGTGGCTTTACTCATGTTCCTGCTCCTGAAAAAACACGTCTGCACCATGCCATTTGTTGCTAGGTATTGGCGGTGTTTATATATACGCGTGTTTCGGTTAAAAATAAAGATGGACGCGGAAAAAAATAGACGGAGAAAAGACAGACGGATTATAGATTGACGAAGGAAAGACAAACGGAGTAAGACAGACGCAGAGAAGATAGACGTAGAAAGGACATGATGGAAAAAAGACAGACGGAGAAAAGATAGGCGAAGAAAAGATAGACGAAGTAAAGATAGACAGAGAAAACAAAAGTATCAAAGACCTCACGCAACACGCCGTAGCCATAGATATAGAGACGGAGAAGGAGGCCGGAAAGAAAAAAAAGGGATTGAATTAGTTAGAAGTTGGTGGTTAGGAGAAGCTGGTCGGCCGTGTGTTCTTCAGAAGGAAGGAGAACAAGGGGAAAGTATCAAAGACTCCCGCAAGACACCGCCCCCATAAAGAGAGACGGAGAGAGAGGCCGGAAAAAGAATGATCGAATTAGTTAGGAGAAGAAGATGTTAAGAAGTTTGTCGGCCGTGTATTATCGAAGAGTGTTTACTTTTAGGACAAAGGAGACAAAACAAAAACAAAAGAAGTGTCAGAGACGCCCGCAAGACGCCGGCCCCATAAAGATAGACGGAGAAAAAGCGATTGAGTTAGAAGATCCTGGATGTTAGAAGCTGGTCGGCCGCGTACGAGGAGACAGCACAATTGAAACAAGCATCAAAGACTCCCGCACGACGCCGCTACCATAAGATTGACGGAGAAAGAGGCCGAAAAAAGAGCGATCGAGTTAGCTGAATGGAAGTAAGTAAACTGAGATCAGAGTACCGTGAACTATAGGAGAATACCAAAGACTCCTACAAGACGCTGTTTTCATAAAGAGTCCAGAAAAAGATCGACTGAATTAGTTAAAAGAAGGGGATGGTTAGAAGCAGGTCGGCCGTGTATTCTTCAGAAGGAAACAGAAAAAGGGAAAAGAAGTATCAAAGACTCCAGCAAGACGCCGCCCCCATGATAATAGTCGGAGAAGGAGGCGGAAAAAGAGTGGCCGAGTTAGCTAAAGGGAAGGACGCAAACTGAGACCAGAGTACCGTGACGCGCAACCCTCAAGAAGTCCCGCTCTTTGATGTGACTTTCCCGGCTTCTGTAAAGACTCGCGCAAGAAAGTGACAGAAAAATTACACCTCGGAGTGAGCGTCGACTTCTCTTGGCAGCAGACGAGGCAAGAAAGGAAAGGGAACGGGGAGGTTTCTGGGAAGGGCGAGGCATGGAGCAGGAAGGGCCAAATATAGCCTCCGATGGGGATGGTTCACTCAGGTCGGCGTTCTCAGACGCTTCCATTCCTCACGTCAGCTATTTCCAAAGGCCGAAAAGGGGATTAATCGGGTTTTTACGAGTGTCTTTTTACGATCATGGTGCAGAAGAAGGGTCAAACTACCACCAGGGTCATAAAAGTACCCCTCGAAATGCCACACACACCTACGAAAGCCTTGTCAAATGTGAGTGCTTGGGGACCGAATTGTTTAAGAATATGACCCTCACCCTCATTTTTCTGTCCTTGCTTGTGTGGAGTGGCGCCTCCTCCTCCTCCTCCTCCTCCTCTTCCTCTTCCTCTTCCCCTTCCTCTTCCTCTTCCTCTTCCTCCTCCTATTCTTCTTCCTCTTCCTTCTCCTCCTCCTCTTCTTCCTCTTCCTCCTCTTCCTCGCAAGACCGTGGAAGTTGCGAGGAGGATGGAGGAGGGAAGCAGTATTTTGGCAGATTTCAAGGGATCGCTGGGGGAGGCTGTGCGGCTCTGAAGTTTGTAGATAAAACTCCTTAGCTCGAGACAGTGATGAGGGGCGGGAAGGGCGGCGGCGGGGAGGGAGGTATATTCCTGAACTGTAGTAGTGTTGAAAGTCCGGTCCGGCGTAGGTCAGATTATAGTTTGGTTAGGTTAAGTTTGATTGGGTTAGGTCAGGCTAGCTTACCTTTGGTTAGGTTAGATTGGGTTAGGTCAGCTCACGTTAGTCTACGATAGGTTTGATTGGGTTTAGGTTAGGTTAGGTTAGTTAGATTAGGTTACGATAAGTTGGGTTAGGTCAGCTTCGGTTAGGTCAAGTTAGGTTTGGTTGTAGTTAGGTTAGTTAAGGTTAGGATAAACTGGGTGACTTGAGGTTAGGGTAGATTGGGTTAGATCAGGCTAGGATAGTCTGCATTAGGTTTGATTGGGGTTAGGTCAGGTTAGGTTAGGTTAGGTTAGGTTACGACAGGTTGGGTTAGGTCAGGTTCGGTTAGGTCAAGTTAGGTTTGGTTGTAGTTAGGTTAGTTAAGGTTAGGATAAACTGGGTGAGTTGAGGTTAGGGTAGATTGGGTTAGGTTAGGTTAGGTTAGAATAAGTTAGGACAAGTTAGGTTAATTAGTTAAGGTTAGGTTAGGTTTGCTGAGGTCAGGTTAGCTGGTTCAGGGTAGGGTTGGGCTAGGTCAGGTTAGGTTAAATTAGGGTAGGACGGGACTTTTTTGCCGGGAAATACACTGAGAATAATTCAGAGAGCACCACATGGTTAGGTCAGATTAGAGTGGGCCAAGCTAGGTCATTACCTACATACTGCCGAGAAATACATGATGATAGAATAAAATAAAATAGAATAAAATAGAATGGAATAATATAATAAAATAGAATAGAACAAAATAATATAATTAGAATAAGTAGAATAGAATTACGTTGTTAGTCACCCAAGGCTCAGGGCTCGGGTTGGTGCCAATCTTGCATACCTTTCGGAAATATGCGGCCGAGAGAGAGAGAGAGAGAGAGAGAGAGAGAGAGAGAGAGAGAGAGAGAGAGAGAGAGAGAGAGAGAGAGAGAGAGAGAGAGAGCCTGCCTCTGTGTGTGTGTGTGTGTGTGTGTGTGTGTGTGTGTGTGTGTGTGTGTGTGTGTGTGTGCGTGTGATGCTGGGCTAATATATTGTTCCCGAGCGTCCATCCCGAGCGGTGATGGATGCAAGGCTGGAGCTGTTGATGGAGTTCCAATAAGTCGCGCATAAAGCAGTGTGTGTGTGTGTGTGTGTGTGTGTGTGTGTGTTGACTGGATGGTAGAGTGGACCAGCGCTGGCTTATACTTGATTTATAGACAGAATGGGAAAGTTTGTGTTTTTAGTTCAGTGTGAAATAAAAGTTAAGAATATGTAGATGTAGATGAAGATGTAATAGAGTGGATTAGTGCATTTAACAGACGAAATGGGATTGTTTCTGAGTGGAGAGATCCATGTGGACTAAAAGGTAAGAATATGCAAGTGTGATGATGAAATAGTGGACGAGTTGTGCATTATCAGAATTTGTGGACAGAATGGGATAGTGCAGAGTGAAAAAAAGGTAAGTATGCAAGCAAAGATAATAGACAAATTCTGCGTTATCACGATTTATAGACAGAATGGGATAGTTCGTGTAATTGTAAGTGGTGAAAATGGTAGAAATATGCAAGTAAAAATGACTAGAGTAGACGAGTTCTGCACTACTAGAATTTACAGACACAATGAGATAATTATTTTTGTGTGGATAGCTCTGCGTGGGAAAAGAGGAAAGAAAATGCAGGCGAGAATGAAATAGAATGGACCAGCGCTGCGTTCATGGAATTTATAGGCAGAAGGGGAGAGTTTGTGTGTTTGTAAGTGGAAAAACGGATAGAAATACGTAGCTGAAGATGAAATAGATGGGGCTAGCTATGCACTACTAGAATTTAAAGACAAGATAGGATAATCTGAGTAATTATAAGTGGAAAAACAGATAAAAAATACGTAGCTGAAGATGAAATAGATGGGGCTAGTTATGCACTACTAGAATTTAAAGACAAGATAGGATAGTCTGAGTAATTATAAGTGGAAAAACAGATAAAAAATACGTTGCTGAAGATGAAATAGATGGGGCTAGCTATGCATTACTAGATATAAAGACAAGATAGGATAGCTTGCGTCATTATAAGTGGAAAAACAGATACAAATACGTTGCTGAAGGTGAAATAGATGGGGCTAGTAGTGCATTGCTAGAATTTAAAGAAAGGATACTATAGTTTGCATAATTGTAAGCGGAAAAACACACAATAATAGGCAGGTGAAGATGAAATAGACTGATCAAATTGAGTGTTACTACAACTTACAAGCAGAATGAGAACGTTTGTATATTTGTAAGTGGAAAAAACAGATAAGAATATGTAGATGAAGATGAAATTGACTAATGAAGTTAGACGTTACTGTGTTATTTACAAGCAGAATGGGATAGTCACAGTGTATGTAATTATAAGTGGATAAAAAGGTAAAATTACGCAGCTGAAGGTGAAATAAATGGAGTGAAGTTATAGACAAAATGATATAGTGTCCGTGTGTTTAGCTGTTTGTGGAAGAAAAAGTAAGAACATGCAAGTAAAAATGAGATAGAGGAGTGGATCTTCGCATCAGTACAATTCATAGACGTGATGGGATAGTCTGTGTATTTATGAGTGAAAAAAAAAGGTTGAAAGCAAGTGAAGATGAAAGAGTGGGCGGATTGTGCGTTACTATATAGAACTTACGGACGGAGTGGGAGAGTACCAAGACTGACCTCTCCACCCGAAGCTGACCTCTCCTCTGACCTCTCGTACATTTTTCTTTTTTTTAGCGGACTCCACTATCCAGGCTACCAGTGAAGGCCAAATCCGTGCCAGTCGCAGCGGACGGGTTAGAATATAAATGATCCAAACAAATTCAAAATACATTCGAATAAAATATCACATCAGGAAATACGAAAAAAATAAATAAAAACACTAATAAGAAATAAGCCTAATAAGATGTACTGAAAAAAAATATATATACACGCCTATAAAATAAAAATAAAAATAAACCACCAATAGAACACAAACAATTAAAACGAGGGCACGAAGAGGATGCCAGTGAAGGAATAGTCACCCTGAAAAGTCGTCACGTATACCAGGAACGTTGGCGTGTAGGTGACCGCGGGCGTGCGTAGCTTATGAGTCTGAGGAGTGCGTGGGGCAGGCAACACGGCTTGAGACTTTGGGCGCAGCATCTGGTTAGTCTCTGTGTGTTGTAGGCTGTACTGGCCATCGGCTCAAGGGTCAATGGATCGGAGATGAGCACTGAAGCCACGCGCAGCTAGTCTTTGTTTATTGTATTTCCACTATAAGCTTAAAAGTCAATGGAACGGAGATGAGCACTGAGGCTACGCGCAGCTAGTCTTTCCTTATTGTTTATCCACCATAAGCTCAAGGGTCAATGGATCGGAGATGAGCACTGAGGCCATGCGCAGCTAGTCTTCGTTTATTGTTTATCCACCATTAGCTTCAGAGTCAATGGATCGGAGATGAGCACTGAAGCCACGCGCAGCTAGTCCTTGCTAATTGTATACTCACCATATGCTAAAGAGTCAATGGAACGGAGATGAGCACTAAGGCCAGTCGTAGCTATATCGCTGGCCTTCGTTTCGATCATAAACTCACTCTATACACATTTATAAACATTGCTTTATGCCCTGTTATAGTTTTCCCCGCTATGAAAAAAACAGGAGTAATGGAGGAAACTATACATGTTCGTCTGTAAATTTTAGTGAAGCATAACTACGAGTATTATCTATTCTACCTGAATACAAAGTGCTTTCATTTGCTCGATGGGCTTTTTGTTCCCTGTATTTCCATGTTTCCATATTTGCCTTGTGATCTTCAGGACGCCGGCACACCTCACGCTCTGATATTAATTAACAGGTGAAGGGTCCGTCATGCACGCTATATTAAACAGGTAACTACTCTTTATATAATGTTAGCTGTAGTGCCTGGTGTTACTCCTCGCCACACCCCTTAATCCTCACCCTCTCTGATGAGTATTACAACATTAACCCAAATGCTCCCCTTCCTTATAACTGGACGTATTGCTAGAGGGATAAATTCAGCTACGTAACGACACTTTATATAATGTTAGCTATAGTGGATGGTGTTACTCCTCGCCACACCCCTTAATCCTCACCCTTCCAGGCCAGTATTACAACATTAACCCAAACCCTTTCCTTCCTTATAATTGAACATACTGCTTGAGGGATAAATTCAGCTACGTAACTACACTTTTTATAACGTTAGCTATAGTGCGTGGAGTTACTCCTCGCCACACCCCTTAATCCTTACCCTTCCTGATGAGTGTTACAGCGCTTGCCTCTGTCTTCGCCTTCCTCATAATTGCAGAGTATCAGTATTAACATCTACGTATAACTACGCTTTATATGTTAGCTATAGTGCATGATGTTTTTTGCTCGCCACAGCCCTTAATCCTTATACCTTTCCTGATCATATTACAACATTAACCTAAATGCTCCCCTTCCTCATAATTGCAGAACATGGGAATTAATATATCTCGTTGCTATTCATGTATTATTAAGTTTGCTGGTAGTGGCGCCTCGAGGGATAAACTCAAGCTCTCCGTTTCCAAGATACAGAAAATTGAAAGGATCCATCTGTGAGGTTTGCCATCACCGCGAGGAACCAGGGACCATATTCTCAAACATTTCGGGGATCACACACACACATTTCATAGGGCTTTCGTAGAGGGTTTGGGGCTCTTACAGAGGTTGTTTAATGAACCTGGTAGTAGTGTGACCCTTCTTCTGTATTTTGAACCTGAGGAAACACTCATGATAATCCGATTGATCTCCTTTTTGGCCTTTGGAAATAGTTGACGTGAGAAATGGAAGCGTCTGAGAATACCGACTGAAAAATATAGACAAGACAAAAAATAAGCAGCAATTGGTACCTCTTCAGGTTCTAAAGTTCCACCTCCTCCTCCTCCTCCTCCTCCTCCTCCTCCTTCTCCTCCTCCGCCTTCTTCAGTTCATCTCTTTCCGTCTTCAACCCCCCCCCACTCTCTCTCTCTCTCTCTCTCTCTCTCTCTCTCTCTCTCTCTGCCTATCTAAGTATCTATCTATATCTTTGTGTGTGTGTGTGTGTGTGTGTGTGTGTGTGTGTGTGCGCCCTTCCCGTCCCTACACTGACGCGGTTAACTTTCGCCGAATCGCTCCCGTGAGTTGGAAAAGTCGACGTTCCAGCGATGTGCCGCCGACCTGTGTGTGCGAACTCCCTCCCCCCCCTCCCCCAACACCCTCCCTCCCTCCACTCCGTTGGCGAATACGATGGAGAAGAAGATGTCAGTGTTATGCGTCTAAGAATACGATACAGAAAAAGAAGTTGAGATGTCAAATTTTTAAGTGGTAGAATTTGGTCAGTTAAAGCTTTTTTGAGATCGGGCTACAGAATAGGATGTGGATGTTATGGATTTACGTTGGCGAACACGATAGCAAATAAGATATAGATGTTAAAGGTTTGCGTTGGCTAATACGATATAGAGTTAAGGGGCTATTACAATGGGCAAATTTTTCGTGGATCTTCAGTCAAACCACGATTTCCGCTAGCGTGGTTCTCATTTGTTTCTTGTTATTGCTGCTGCTGATGATGATGAGTAATACCTCCGTCATTCAAGAAACTCTACCGTAGCTTTGGAAGATCGTGGACACGTCAGAAAACCACGGAAATATGAGAACCACGCCAACGGAAATCGTGGTTTGACTGAAGATCCACGGAAAATTTGCCCAGTGTAATAGCCCCTTGAGATGTTGATGTTATAGATTCTTAAGCGAGAGAATTGGACCAGTATAAACCGTA
>NW_026111732.1:542153-634653 GCF_024679095.1 Eriocheir sinensis
ACGGGGTTGAGACTACGGGCTTGAGACTACGGGCTTAAGGATACGGGCTTGAGACTACGGGCTTAAGGATACGGGCTTGAGACTACGGGCTTGAGACTACGGGCTTGAGACTACGGGCTTGAGACTACGGGCTTGAGGATACGGGCTTGAGACTACGGGCTTAAGGATACGGGCTTGAGACTACGGGCTGGAGAATACGGCCTTGATAAAACGGGCTTGAGAATACGGACTTAATAATACGGGCCAGAGACTCATCTTTGCACAGTCAAGGGCCGCTCGTGTGCTGCAGATGTCTGTGCACGGCTGCTCACTATCAATGGTGTATTATATGTCGCCGCCGTGCGTCGTTCCCCTGTCGCTTACAGAGGAAGACTTTCAAAGACTTCATTGTTGGCGGCGCTGGTGTTTTGTCAGATGCAATGGATCGGAATGAGTCAGACGCGATAGGCAAGAAAAACTGCGTAAGATTTTTGAGTTGAAAATGTTGTTATAATTCGGCACTCCGCCAGTACTCGTCCGTTCACCCGCTTGGCTTCATAAACAAAACTAAAGAAGTAATGCGGATGTAAGAATCTCCATTGCGTCTGCTGGTAAGAGGTTCACACCCATTGCGGATTCAGTCCATAGGACGGAATTGAACTCTACGGTATTTTTTTCCAGAGTTTTATTATACCTTCGGAATTCCATTCCTCCGAGTGTTATTTTTTCCTGTTTATTATGCATGACATATACGTGCATGGTCTCATTCACACATCACTCAGAAGTTGCATTTTCTTTTACCATGTATTTCACTGCCTTTGTTGTAGGAGCCACGAAACTTCTGAATTGATCATGTGCTTTACTCTACCGCCTCCGAGGCGCAGCGGGTAGCGTGCATAGCTATGAATCCGCGGGCCTGGGTTCGAGTCCCGGCCCGGACAGCTGGCGTGCAGCTCACCCAGGTGTTTATCCTCCGTTTTGGGCTGGCCGATAAATGGGTACCTGGGGAAACCTGGGGAAGGTAAACTGTGGTAACCCGGAAGCCACAGTGGCTCGTGTCCCGGGATGATGGATTCTCACCCACCACAGGCTCAAGGGCCAATGCGACAGAAATGAGCACCGAGGCCACGCGCAGCCATAGCGTATGCCCCCAACTTTACCTTCCTCTAATGAACAACAGAAGAGAACAGCTTTGTGGCGCCAAAGCCCCAGAAACATTATCCACCACTCAGCCGCTTCCTGCCAACAATCAGTTACCTTTTCTTTCACAACAATTACTCTGCGCCCCGCCACAAGACATCCTCGATCCTCCCTGACTAATTGTCTTAATTGGAAGTCTCGTCTCTCAGAGATACTAAATCCTAGCAATATAATTGTTCTTCGTCCCTCCTAATTCCTCTCACAGATTATCCCCGCACCAAGGCAGCGCCGCCGTGGCCGTGAAGGAGCTGTAATTATGGACGGTTTATCACAGCGATTCATAGGAAGAAAGGCCTTGTTTCCGTCATGGATTTTCCTCCTTTTCAGTAGTGTACGCTGGGCCTTTTGTCGGTCCTGATTCCATTGTAATGCGTCCCCCAAACATTTCATCTTTAAGGTTTCCTGCCCGCCATGGTTCCGGTCCCCGAGGCTTGCTACTCTGCAGGACGTGTTCTCGCCGGCTTTGTTGCGCGCGCCTTAATCAGGACCTTATCCCATTATCCATCCTAAATGCAAACGTCAGAACAGTCTGCTCGCCATTTTTGCTTCCAGCTTCAAGGAGGGGAGTATTAGTCTGCTGCTGGTACTCGCTACTCCGCTTTACGAACTCCACGATAATTGTATTACATTAGGCGGGCACGTGCAAATAGGGTACGCAATTATTAAACGCCCACACCAAGGGAATAACCCCGCCATGTATCAGCGTATACAAGTACAATAAATTACAAGTCGCTGATATTAACTCTTGTTGAACAGAATAGTCGCCGACAAAGGGACGAAGTGAAAATAAATGGCTCTCGCAGGTGGGGCGCGGTGCCGGGCTGGTGTGCTGATGGCCTCGTTAGGGCGGCGGGCAGGACACGCGCTGCTTCAAGGATGAGGCAGCCAGCGTGCAAATTTCCTCATCGGCGTGACTTGGAGGCTCTTTCGTGTCTCGTCGTCGTGACTTGGAGCCTCTTTCGTGCCTCATCGTCGTGACTTGGAGCCTCTTTCGTGTCTCGTCGTCGTGACTTGGAGCCTCTTTCGTGCCTCATCGTCGTGACTTGGAGCCTCTTTCGTGCCTCATCGTCGTGACTTGGAGCCTCTTTCGTGCCTCGTCGTCGTGAAGGCAACGCGGGAACATGACACCCGGGGGATAATCTCGCCGTGTGTGTAATACTCATAAAACACTGAAGTGTATTTCCCTAACTCTCATGAAGTCGCTGCCTGCACTACAGGCGTGATATTCACCCTGAGGACCCGCGACTTTCTGGCTCAGATTAAAAGTGTATTTTTCATCGATCATTATCACGTGCTCGCATCTCTCACGTGCAAAGTTAGTTCATTAAGGCAACTTGTTGATGTGGAAGCAGTTTCCGTCCGGGGTCGCGGCCGTCGTGATGAATTCCAATCTTTTTAACTTTCGAGAAATCCAACGAAACTAATTTCTGTGCGTTCCTTTAAAACAGGAAGGCGGCGGTCCTTCGCCCGTGGAGTGAGTTTCAACTGTGTAAGGAATGCCTGAGGCGGCGGTGCTTGCGTCGCCCCTCGCTCCGCCCAGGGTGGAGGGCGTGGGCGTGGCGAGTGTTTGGACAACGTCAGCACAAACATGCACACAACTGCTACAAACGTGCCCGTAATGACACGTTGGCCGGCACTGTACACATCGTAGCGGGGGAGGGCGTGTAGTGGAAGACGGTGGATCGTAAAGGTACACTAAAGGGACTATTACACTGGCCAAATTTTCCGTGAATCTTCAGTCAAACCACGATTTCCGCTGGCGTGGCTCTCATATTTCCGTGGTTTTCTGACGCGTCCACGATCTTCCAAAGCTACGGTTGATTTCACAGAAGGACGACGGTATTACTCACCACCATCAGCAGCAGCAATAGCAAGAAAAAATTAGAACCACGCCAGCGGAAATCGTGGTTTGACTGAAGATCCACGGAAAATTTGCCCAGTGTAATAGCCCCTTTACACTCCTCGCTATCATCGTGTATCGACATAATACTAAGTTGAGTGTTTGAGGGCAGGAACACTTTTATTTTTTTTACTTTTTTTATTATTATTTTAAGTACTTGCGTAGTGATATCTTGATAATCACCGCATTTTGTGATATATAAGCGGTTTCGTCGTCTCCCAATTTGTGAGAAACTCTTCCTTACCTCTGACGTGTGGCGGGAACTTTAAACATTTGATCCCGTTGTGTTGGTGAAAAAGAGGTTCAGCCCAAGTTATATGATGCCTTGATCCTCGCCTCGCTTCCTTGTGTCGGTGAAAAAGAGGTTCAGCCCGAGTTATGTGATACCTCGATCCTTGTGTCGGTGAAAAAGAGGTTCTGCCCGAGTTTTATGATGCCTCGATCCCCGCCTCGCTTCCTTGTGTCGGTGAAAAAGAGGTTCAGCCCGAGTTATGTGATGCCTCGATCCTTGTGTCGGTGAAAAAGAGGTTCAGCCCGAGTTTTATGATGCCTCGATCCTTGTATCGGTGAAAAAGAGGTTCAGCCCGAGTTTTATGATGCCTCGATCCCCGCCTCGCTTCCTTGTGTCGGTGAAAAAGAGGTTCAGTCCAAGTTATGTGATGCCTTGATTCCCGCCTCGCTGCCCTCGCTCCGGCCGCCAAAAACTAGTCTTAAGGTAAATTAGGAACCGACCTCTTCGTTGCATTGTTCGAAGATGATGAGGAAGATGATTTGGCCTCTTCGTAATAACATCCATGGCAACGATTTTAGTCACTTTCTTCAGTCACGATAAAGTGTGTGCCTCGATTTGGTATTTCTTTTTCTTCTTGTTCTTCTTTTTCTTGTTCTTTTTCTTCTTGTTCTTGTTCATCATCTTCTTCATCTTCTTTTTTTCTTCTTAATTTTCTTCTTTTCTTTTTCTTCTTTTTCTTTCTCCTCCTTCTATCATCATTATTATCATCATTATCAGAATCTTAACCACCACCAAGACCACCATTACATCCATCATCATCATCATCATCATCATCATAGTCATCTTTATTATCAGTATGACTTTCCCAAACACCACCACCATCACCCCTAATATAGTCATCATCAACATCAGCGTAACCACCACCACTACCATCGCCAAGAAGAAAAGGAAGGAGAAGAAGAAAAAGAAGACAAAGAAGAAACACCAAATAGAAGAGGAAGAAAAAACATGAAGAAAAAAAGAAGAGGAAAAGGAAGAAAAGAAGAAAAAAAAAGAATAAGAGGAGGAGGAGGAGGAAAAAGAAAAAGAAAAAAGGAGAAGACGAAGAAAAAGAAGATGAAGAAAATAAGAACAAGAAGAAGAACAAGAAGGAAGAAGAGGAGGAAGAAGAAGAATAAGAAAAAAAGAAGAAAAAAGAAAAAAAAATAGGAAAACAAAGACGAAGAAGAACAAGCAAATACCAAATCGAAGCACAAGAAGAAGAAAAGGAAAAAGAAGAAAATATAACACAAAATAGAATCACACACATTTTATCATCGACTTGGTATCTGTGAACAAGAACAAGAAAGAAGAAAGAAGAAGAAGAAGAAGAAGAAGAAGAAGAAGAAGAAGAAGAAGAAGAAACGACCAACACATGTTTTCTGGGCGGGGCGGCGGCGGCGAGGGGCGAGGAGTGGCGGGTCAGGCAGAGGACGTTCGCTGTTTGCTGGCAGGGCCTCGACGTCCTCCAGCGGGTGTCTTAATCATGGAAGTTAAGCTGAAGAAAAAACGTGTTGGTGCAGGCAGTAATGAGGGTCTGATCCGCCCCGCCGAAGTTAGGGTCGGGTTACAAGGCTGAAAAAGAAGTGAGAAAGAAGATAAGAGAAAAATGAAGGTGAAAGAACGGGAAAAAATGTAAGAAAAGTTGAAATAAAATAGTAAAAGAGGAAATAATAAAAGCAAGAAAAAAAAGAGGAAGGAAGAGGAATAGAAAATGAAGAAAAACTAGGAAGAAGAGGACGAAGAAGAAGAAAAGAAGGTATAAAAGGAAAGAAAAGAGAAAAAAGAAGGTAAAAGAAAAAAGAGAAAAATGAAGGTGAAAGAACGGGAAAGAATGTTAAGAAAAGAGTAAAAGAGTAAAAGGAAGAACAAGAAGAAGAAAAAGAAAAAGAAGGAGGAAGAAGAGAAAAAGAAGAAAAACCGAGGAAGAAGAAAAGTAGAAGGTAAAAAGGAAAGAAAAGAGAAAAAGGAAGGTAAAAGACTGTAAGAAAAGAGAAATAAGAAGATACATAAGAAAGATTATGAAATGAGGTGACGTGGATGTAGAGAAAAGAAAAGAAAAGGAGTAAAATATAAAAAATGTAATGAAATGAGGCAGCGGAAGTAGAAGGGGGAAAAGAAAAACGGGGTGAAAAAATAATGAAAATAGTGAAACGAGGCGCCGTGGATGCAGAAAAGACGGTTGAAAAAGAAAGAAATATAAGGACATGACGTGGCGTGGGTGTAGGAAAGGAAAAAGAAGGAGAAAGAGAAAGAACACTCATGACATTGCCTCCCACACATACACACCGGTGAGCATCAAGAAGAAAAAAGAAGAAAAAAACGAGGAAGAAGAAGAAGAGTAGAAGGTAAAAAGGAAAGAAAAGAGAAAAAGGAAGTTAAAAGACTGTAAGAAAAGAGAAAAAGGAAGGTAAAAGACTGTAAGAAAAGAGAAAAAGGAAGGTAAAAGACTGTAAGAAAAGAGAAAAAGGAAGTTAAAAGACTGTAAGAAAAGAGAAAAAGGAAGGTAAAAGACTGTAAGAAAAGAGAAAAAGGAAGGTAAAAGACTGTAAGAAAAGAGAAAAAGGAAGGTAAAAGACTGTAAGAAAAGAGAAAAAGGAAGGTAAAAGACTGTAAGAAAAGAGAAAAAGGAAGATAAAAAAGAAAGACTATAAAACTGACCTCTCTATTGGCTACTCTTTACTTCGTCTTTTATAGGAGCAGCGGTTAGCGGGCTTTTTTACACTTTCTTTCTGTTGCCCTTGAGCTGCTTCCTTTGGTGTAAAAAAAGAAATATAAAAATAAATAGTTGTATACTGCCTGCTACATATATACCGGTAACATGATAGCTCCCTCACCCTTCCGCCCGTGCCCCTCCGTGGTCTAGTGGTTAGCGTGCTTAGCTACGAATCCGCGGCTCCAGGTTCCAGTCTCGGCCCGAACAGTTGACGAGTGCATCCTCCCTTTCGGGTTAGTCGATAAATAAGTATCTGGGGAAACCTGGGGAAGGTAAACTGTGGTTACCCGGATGCCACACCTGCCCTGTGTCCCGGGAGCATTATTCGGAACTGTATACTGGCTCGGTCCCATACCCACAACCAGCCAATCAACAGTCAGATGTGTCAGCCAGACCGAGCCAGTCACGATGTAGGAAGAGCTTGGACAATGACGTCATAAAGTTTCTATGTAACAAATATATGAAATCAATATATTGTTGCCTTATTATTAACAACAGTGTGTGAGTAGCAATAGTCCAAAAAGGAGTAGTTAAAAAATATTTTTTAATGCATTTCCTTAAGCTTGAAGCCAAAGACGTAACTGTTAAAATGATGATGA
The DNA here is from genome assembly GCF_024679095.1 of Eriocheir sinensis. Lineage (NCBI taxonomy): Eukaryota > Metazoa > Arthropoda > Malacostraca > Decapoda > Varunidae > Eriocheir > Eriocheir sinensis. The sequence goes on from NW_026111732.1 coordinate 548,819, forward strand.
AGGATGCAAAGTTGCCATGTGCACTCGGACACAATAACAATGTAACCTCCAGGGGCGGGATTCATCAAACCATTTACCGGACCTGTGGCTGGTAAGTTTCGCGGTATCTCCTCCCACCCGGTAAATGCGCATTCATCAACCACTTACCGCACCTCCGGTAAGGCCAACAGTTACCGCGGCTCCGAGCACCCGTGAGTGAGTTACCGCAAGCGTGGTAAGGCGGGTAAACACTGCCGCCTCAGGTTTATTTTTCCGTGTGACTGCTTGTATCGGTGGTTCCTGAACATGACAATGCAATGCGATAACCTCGGTAGTTGCAGGAGGATGAAAACGTATAATAGTGACGGAAATAAGTGGAGAGAGACGTGAAAAAGACCAGGATCAAAGGACAGTGGGTCAACCGGCGGAGCGAAGAGAGATGAAATAGAAAACGAAAGTATTCACGTCGAACGGTAACGCAAATAAAATCGAAAGTATTTACGTCGAGCGGTAACTCAAATAGAATCTAAACAGGCTTTCACTGTCTTTGACAAATATCGTATCTTCTATAGGTTTCTGTAGTAAATTTAACACACAAAGAATGACGTACACACATCTTTAGGTAATGTTTCTTGCTTATACACACTATAATTCACTTGACTCTATATATGCATATTCTAGACACAGTATAAAAATACAACACATGCGGTACTTTTTTAGTGATGCGGTACTATAGTCAATCCAGGAGGAACTGGCGGATTGGGGGATGAGAGGTGCGGGTCAGCCCCGCCCCGCACCTTGCCACACACCCTCAACACTTCTCGCTTCCTCTCATATGTCAGCTATTTACTACCTTTAAATGAATTTAATTAAATAATTGGATAATCCAATAAGGTCATATAGCGTTAAGACTGTTTTCTTTTTAAGATAATAACAAATATTTTGTATAAATACCACGACACTTGACAGTGTTGTATTCGAACGTTCTCATTCTACACATCCAGAGCCCAGCTTGGCCCGTATCCTCGAGAGCTATTAACTTTTACTCTTAAAGTTACTATCAAAGTTAATAGTTTCAAATTATTAAGAGTAAAAGCTATCCTCGTCAACTTTGAGTGTAGGTATTAGCAAATCCCTGGCTACTATTATCTTCTTCTTCTTCTTCTTTATGGCGGGCTCGTTGCTAAGGACGCCTCCGTGCAAAACGTAAACATCCGACATGAATTAAGTATATATTTCAAAAGAAAAATAAAGAAAAGATGTATAAATGTACAACAGAAACATAATAAATGGCAAACACAAGAAAATACTGAGTTTTGTGGCAGATAGAAGCAGCCTCAAAGGCTGCTTTTACTCCGTCACTCGTCAATGCCCGTATCTCCCCTCCTGCGTCACGACTTGCTCTGCTGAAATTACTGCACCATAACCACGTCATCTGCCCCAGTGAGCACATCTACGGGCCGGAGAACCAGCGCAGAAAAGGAGTAAGTTTAATTGGTCGCCAGATGAAACGGTCTTCTTACATCAAATTCAAGAAAAAATACGTGTAATCAGAGTTTGTTATGGGAAGAGTATCACCCCTGAGGATAAGAAGAGAGCGTGGACTGAAGTGGCAGAAGCTGTAACAAGGTTGGTAATCACATATTCATGGTTCAATCAGCTTACAAACTAACCTAACCTAATCAATTGGGTATTTTTTGCATAATAACACAACCACTGACCTTCCAAACAGAACATACCTTTTCATTCAGTATCTGAATAGTTTCATTATGACCATTTCTGCCACAACCCCCTCTCCCTCAACAACCTAACATAACTAAACCTAACCATGCCAAACCTGCCCTGTCCTACCGAACACATCCTAACTTAACATGCCAAGTTTGTTGGGGGGGAAGAGGGAGTTGGTATAGATAGTTAAGGCATATTTGCCCTGTTTTCATTCTTTATTTATTTATATTTGTTTAATATTTTTTTATTGGGGGGGGGGGGGTGCTAGGCATGCCAGACTATGGACGCTTTTACAAGTACTTTATGTCAAGACTATATGGGAATGGGTAGGTTTTGTGAGAATGGTAAAGTAAGATTAAAATAGTATATTTATAGCATTGGTCAAACAGATTATGGTGATATAATGTTAGATTGGAATGTAATCAAGATAATGAAATTAAGGTTAATGCTTTTATTTTTTTGTTACATATTCACATATTCATGATTCAAGTAACTTGCAAACTAACCTAACCTCGTCAAATGGGTATTTTTGTATACAAACACAACCACAGAGTTTCCAAACAGAACATACTTTTTCCTACTGCTTCACGTGAATAGCATCATCATGACCATTTCTGCTGCAACCCCCACTCCCTCAACAATCTAACATAACTAAACCAACTCCTGCTAAACCTGTCCTACCTGACACATCCTAACCTAACATGGTAGGTCCCCAAGTGCCAAACCTGCCCCGTCCTACCGAACACATCCTAATTTAACATGCCAAGTTTGTTGGGGGGGAAGAGGGGGTTGGTATAGAATCTATACCAACCCCCTCTTAACTATCTATACTATAGATAGTTAAGGCATATTTGCCCTTTTTTTATTCTTTATTTATTTTTATTTGTTTATTATTTATTTTTAGTGGGGGGAGGATGCTAGGCATGCCAGACTATGGACACTTTTACAAGTACTTTATGTCAAGACTATATGGGAATAGGTAGGTTTCGTGAGAACGGTAAATTAAGATTAAAATAGTATATTTATAGCATTGGCCAAACAGATTATGGTGATATAATGTTAGATTGGAATGTACTCAAGATAATGAAATTAAGGTTAACGCTTTTATTTTTTTTGTTACATATTTACATATCCATGATTCAAGTAACTTGCAAACTAACCTAACCTCGTCAAATGGGTATTTTGGCAAAACTTAAGAATAACCACTCCAAACCAATATTCGTAGTAGTTTAGCACGTGAAAGAATTAGTATTATAATACATTTTCGTATACGTTTTACCTTGGGGAGGGGGCACGGGGGCAAGCCTCTTTAATTATAGAGTTAGGTGGCTTGGATTTTCTTAGTCCATTGTTATTGTTTTACAAGCGCCTCTATACACAGACTGAGCCTCATACCTGCCTTGCAGTGCACCCTACAGACTAGTTCCTAAGTCAGTAATATCCAAAATGCGCATGGATTATAACGATTTCGGACAAAAAAACGGTCTTTTAAGAGTTTTAAGTTATTTTTTTCTCTATATTAAAGCAACTAATGCCGCAGCTATTTGTATTTTCTAATACATTCGTAAAATGTTACTACACAAGGGTATCAGCGGCGGCACCTAACGGTGGGTTCCTGAAGTCAGTTGTTTTCAAGCCGCCATAATGGATGGAAGCCCCGACACTCACTCCCTCAAAATATCCGTCTACTTTACCTTTCGGTAAGTGTTAACTGAGTATTTAACCTCTTTACTGGTGTGCATGTAGGTTGACAAAAGGACCGATTACTATCCCAGTACCGGGTCCAACAAAGACACGGGCGTGTCAAGTGTAACATATGGTGTGACAAGCACGTGTCAGAAAACAAACGGATATTGTTCAATGCGCGATACTTATAGTGGAATTTGAGTAAAATGGAGGCCAGGGTCATACGTAGCAGTCGGTAGGTCACTCCCGCGTCAGTTAACAGCAGGAGCGTCAGTTCGATCTGGATGACAGCTGTCACAAATCTGTTTTATTTTGTACCTTAAACTACTCGGTAAAAGTTATCTAGCATCAACATACAAGAAGTGGACGGGTTAACCGTAAGTGTTGTACCATGTGTAATTATGAAACATGACGTTTCCCAAGAGTTGCTCGACTACGATTGGGGTGGTGGGGTGGGGGTTCAACTACGCTGACCATCCAATTACACGCCTTACACTCGTCAACAGACCCGCTGCAGCGGCTACTACGTTATATAGGAATAGATTAAAAGAGTATACGTCAGGGAATTTCCTTTCTTTAGAGACTAGGGATTTTTCCCGATTTTGGGGATTTTTGTAGGGACATATTGAAAGCCCATTTTTCAGTGATTTGGCCGTCCACCACCAAAACCACTGTTCCATACAGGGATTAATCGAGCTAACGACCACCAAAACCACAGCTCCCTGAAGGGATTAATCGAGCTAACGCCGCCGCCTCAAAATAGCTCGCATTCATTACCTACCGTATGAAGCATCACTAGGTCTTCATATATTTTTTTTCTACAAACGTTTGGTTAGCGACGGTACGCTTGGTTAGCAACGGTACGCTTGGTTAGCGTTGGTACGCTTGGTTAGCGATGGTACGCTTGGTTAGCGATGGTACGCTTGGTTAGCGACTAGCCCACGCATGTGAGACCAGGTCCACCACGCGTGGTTATTTTTTTTTTAGAACACGTAGCCCAACGCTGCCGTGCTGAGGGTCGGGTATAGCCCGGGCCTGTTCAACCCGAATCCCGGATGACCTTGAGTCATGGCTCAGGGCTGTTTTGGGGTGGTTAGCGATGGTATGCTTGGTTAGCGATTAGCCCACGCATGTGAGTATACGGTAGGGATTTTTCCTACTTTCGAGACTAGGGAGTTTTTCCTGATTTAGGGATTTTTCTAGGGAAATTTTGGAAGGCCATTTTTCAGTGATATGGGCTCCCCCCCCCCAATACCCCGGTTCCCCACAGTTCCCCAGGCTTGTCTTGGGGGATTGGGGGCTGGGGTGGTGGAGGGGGTGGAGTGGTGATTCTTAAGATTTACCGGTATTTTTGTATACAAACACAACCACAGAGTTTCCAAACAGGACATACTTTTTCCTACTGCTCCATGTGAATAGCATCATCATGACCATTTCTGCTGCAACCCCCACTCCCTCAACAATCTAACATAACTAAACCAACTCCTGCTAAACATGTCCTACCAAACACGTCCTAACCTAACATGGTAGGTCCCCAAGTTTGTTAGGGTGGAAAGGGGGTTAGTATAAGAGAGTCAAGTCATATTTACCTGTTATTCTATTTATTCCTTATTTAGATTTTTTTGGGTGGGTGGGTGGGTTGGGCATGCCAGGCTCTCAACACTTTTACAAATATTTTATGTTAAGACTATATCGGAATAGGTAGATTTGATGAGAATGGTAAAGTAAGATTAAAATATTATTTTGATAGCATTGGTCAAACAGTTTCTGGTGATATAATGTTAGGTTAGAAGTACTCAAACGAATGGAATTAAGATTAATGCTTTGATTTTTTTTTTGTATAGCTGTATTGTGTAATATCCTCCTACTTAGAGAAAAGCATTTTAGAAAAGTAGGTAATGAAAAGTAGTATTTATGGCCATGTTCATAACAACTAAAAAGTTAATGTCTTATGATGCATGTAAATAAAATATTGGTACTGATTTAGCTTTCCATCACAGCATGTATTAAATGTTATTGGAGAAGGTATGGGAAATAAAAAGCATGCCATAGTGAAACGATTAAGAAACTTGCTTCACATTTATACCCTGACAGTGCCTTCCCTGGGAGTGGACCCCGTACGCAGGATGACTGTGAGAGGCGTTGGTACAACGTACAACAAAAATCAAAGCCTTGCATTGCCAAGTGCAAGAATGAGCAGTGGCAGACTGGTAATTTTTTTTAGTTGTTATGTCTTTAAATGTAAAACTTATATTAGTTAGTTTTTTTATGTGCTCACAGAATGCAGCTATACTGGTCACAATGCCTTTATTTCAGCTTAAAGTTAATAAGTTCATAGCAGTGAACTGCATATTTGATATAGAAATTTTTTTAATGTTCATCTGTCAATGACTATCAATCTATCTAAATACCTTGGTTGTCTTCCCCCAGTGAAGGGTTTTAGCCAAGACAGGCACACACTTACTCACACACTCACACTCATGTACACCACTCTCAGCTGCACAGCCCCTGAGGGAGTAAAAAAGGCCCTCACTGTATGGGGGATTAGCTGCACAGTTCAGACAGGGAACTTCCACACCAAGGCCTCACAGCATACACTGGTTTACCCCTGCCCCTTCATAACAATGACATTTCCCCCAGCACCTGAGTGCCCCACACGTGTGGCACCACAGATACGCAGGCGCCTACCTATATAACTATGACATTAACTGTGGTAGATAAACTGGTGTATGACATCATAGGCTGCTCGTCTCATGTATTTGAAGGGGTACCAGAGCCATTCAGCATTGATATGATGTGCTAGGGATAGGACAGCAGCAACAGTCAAGCAGCAGTGAAATATTGACTGGCCTGTATGTTTTTGGCAAAAACTTTTATATTCTTATTAAAACAATTTATTAATTACCCTTAAATTCATATTCTTTGTAGATACACACTTTATCAGTATTGCTAGAGACCATCCCAGCACATTGTTCATTACTTGTGGAAAAGATACCATTAGCTGCTCCGGCAACAGCCACTGCTTCAATATCTGCTGGCCCTATGACACCAGCCGCTGCTTCATCATCTGCTGGCCCAATGACACCTGCCACTGCTTCATCATCTGCTGGCCCTATGACACCAGCCACTGCTTCATCATCTGCTGGCCCAATGACACCAGCCCCTGCTTCATCATCTGCTGGCCCAATGACACCTGCCACTGCAAGGGATGACAATGAAGCTGCTCCACCACAGTCACCACCTACTTCATCGGAGTTAAGAGATGCCTTTCATAGGGCAGCAGTATAATTTTTTGATGCTGGGGCTGAATATTACTGCCTCAAGGCTATGATTTTGTCACTTTTTTTTTTATTACTGAGGAGGCTAGGGTGGAAGGGGTGAAAAATAATCTCTGCTGTTTTTCGACAGAAATGGTCAGCAAATTCATTCAAAGCACAAAATTTACCGGAAAAAAAATTGTGTGCCATTGTTAGTGGGTTCACTTGAGATTGGGCTCCAATACGCCTCCGTGGTCTAGTGGTCAGCATGCCTGGCTTCTACGCGGGCCCGGGTTCGAATCCCGGCCTGGGCAGTCGGCGTGCAGCTCACCCAGCTGATCATCCTCCCTCTCGGGCTGGTTGATAAATGACTACCTGGGGAAACTGTGGTAACCCGGATGTCACACTGGCCCTGTGTCCCGGGGTAATGGGCTCCCTCTCACCACAGGCTCAAGGCCCAATGTTACGGAGATGAGCACCGAGGCCACGTGCTGCTATAGCGTATGCCCCAACTTTACCTTTCCCTTTATTGGCTAGACTGACAGACATGGCTTTGTATGTCGAAGGTCACTGGTTCAATCTCCACAGCCAGCACTCTCTAACTTGGATTTTTCCGAGTTCCCTAGAGCCTAGATTAATTTCTCGGTGTTAAATGAGGAGATTTGCACCGGCACCCAGTCATGGGTGTTACAAGATGCGTTGTTACAATCAGGGGCGTCATTTGGCCTTCAAAAGTGGGAGGGACATTAGGTCAGACTGTTTTATATATATATATATATATATATATATATATATATATATATATATATATATATATATATATATATATATATATATATATATATATATATATATATATATACCATCATTAGGTTATAACACCTTTAGGCACTGATCATATTTGCATTTTATGTAGTCTGTGATGCAGGCAGGATATTCATTAGCACCTAATTAGACTCATGCTGCTCTCCAGTGCTCTCTGATGAACTCACAATCAAAGATGTAGTATACCTATATGGTAGCATTGAGTAATCTTAGGTCACTTGGTAAAGTGTTCACCTAAGTCCGACCCAAGCTGACAACATAAACCTAAGAGTGTTTGCAAGCTGAGTGTTTAGAATATTGGCATAATAATAAAAGATGCTGAAAACTGGATTCCACTACTTTATTGAATATATGAATAATTATATACTGAATTTGTAATGGAGCTAAGATAAAAAAAATCTATGTTTTCAGCAGTCATACCATGATCTCATGAAAATAATTAGGTTGACATATATAATTAATTACTACGTATTTTGGTATGATGACCATTGCACGTTAATACCATAGCTTTGCGAGCATTGAGTAATCTTAGGTCACTTGGTAAAGTGTTCACATAAGTCCGACCCAAGCTGACAACATAAACCTAAGCATGTTTGCAAGCTGAGTGCTTAGAATATTGGCATAATAATAAAAGATGCTGAAAACTAGATTCCACTAATAGAGTAATTATATACTGAATTTGTAATGGAGCCAAGATAAAAAGCTATGTTTTTCAGTGGTCATACCATGATCTCATGAAAATAAATAGGTTGACATATATAATTAATTACTACGTATTTTGTTATGATGACTATTGCACATTAATACCATAGCTTTGAATCCAATGATGAATATCTTCAAGCAAGACACAAATAGCAACAGATTGGTCACCAATTCACTCAGTAAACACAATACTCCAGAAAAGTATACACTGAATTCACAATAAAGTTGTTTTTCCACTTGGAACTTTGTAAACAGAAACCAAGTAACCTCGTTTTATTTCACTCATAAGTCATGATGTTCGCGATGTGGTCACCTCGACCTTTCGTTCCTCCTCCCTCACACTGGCAGACGTCTCTAACAAGCTTTCTTGCCACCATTATCTCAATATGAATAACCGGCAGCAATAATTATAAATCATATTCTAAATGACATTTTAATGCAATTTTAATGTCATCTTTTTCATTTGCATGTGTGTACCATGTTTTGTTATCCTTAACTCGAATATTTCACATTTTAATCAATAACAAAGGCATCAAACACTAATTGTATGTTCAAGCTATGTTTATTTTTTTTTTCTGTTGACATAAACTACATCGTTTTCCTTTGGTGCCATTATTTTCACATGGGTGCAGTCTATCACTCCCACAACACCGGCAAGTTGGTAGAATTCTGCTTGCTTTACACGGATCTCCACCCTATCAAGGGGAGACTGGATAAACCTCCACGGTCTAATATGTATGTCTTGACAAGTTCACCATCGTTATACAGTTCCAAAGCGCCCTATCAAACTCTAAATTGCGGAGGCGGGCTGGACGAGGAAGTCCGGTGGCCATGTTGATATGGGTCTGGGTCTGGGATTCACTATTAACTTTACTATTAAGTGTTTAGAAGTCCTCGCCAGCACTCTCAAGTTAATACCAAAGTTAAGAGTAGGTATTAGGCTAATAGTTGTTGAGGATACACTTTGAGAGTGAAGTTAATACCAAAGTCGAAAGTTAATACCAAGTTTAGTATTAATAGTTGTCGAGGATACGGGTCCAGGCAGGTCACTTCTTTCAAGGTCATGGAAGGGTCAGCAGGTGGGCCCATGGGTGGTCCGCTCCCGCCTCTGCCTCTCCCCTCCCTGCCTCTCCACGTCGTTGGCTGCACAGCCGCGAGAAAGAATTCATTTACAATGTAAACAAGTACTTTTTAAACGAAAAAAACAACAGAGTATTTATCATACCACTCACAAGAGTAACTGCAAGAACAGCAAGAGCCACTAATGTTAGTGAAAAAAACTATTTAAAGAGTCTGCGCCAAACTGGATCATGAGTGCATGACGAACAGATCACCAAGACAGCCTGTAGTCTCGTCCCCGAAGAAGAGAGAGAGAGAGAGAGAGAGAGAGAGAGAGAGAGAGAGAGAGAGAGAGAGAGAGAGAGAGAGAGAGAGAGAGAGAGAGAGAGAGAGAGAAATGAAGGGAGGCTAATGGTGGTCCACTTAACACCTCGACTCTAATCCCACAATTGGAGACAAGAGATGTGGCAGCGTGGTACGAGAGGAGAGACCCCCGCAGAAACCCCCCAATCCGCCAGTTCCTCGTGGATTCATTATTTTTTTATTTATTTTTTTATTTTTTTACGTCGTTGCCTGTTGCGCCGGTAGGCATCTTCCTGATGGGGCCTGATGGTCGGCCCAAGGCTTCTTCCAGGTGGGGCCTGATGGTCGGCCCAGCCCGTTCTGGCGCAGGCGAGTGTTTATAGTGGCGCCATCTTGCATTGGCTCATGCTGCCCCCCGGAACTCTTTCTGGATTCGCTTGGACGGCTTCCTCTAGAGTCCGGGTTGATGGGTGGTCTTCAGGACAGCATGTGGGTAGTTTTAAGCCACTCGGCGGTGACTGAAAAATCAGAGTGGTAGCGTGGGGATTCGAACCCGCGTCGTCCATCACGCGGTGAATGTGGGCCCAGTACGCTACCAGTTCGGCCACCGCCTACCCAAAACCGCACTAAGTACCGCACTTGCCCACCTCTGGCCGTAGCACCATATCCAGGGGTAAATACAAGATACACAACTATCGACGTGTGTAAGAAGCTAAGAAGGGTTTCAGTAACTCACACGTTCCCGTTTTGCATCTTTATAATAACTTTAAAACTTAGTGAAGTGGTCCATGACACTATCACTTGAGGCCGCCTGTGAACACAACCGAGATGAGCCGGAAGTGGATCTAGGCTGGAGTGACGGCTGGTGTGCTGCTCCTTGAAGGTTGGGGGTTCTGGGCAGCAGCGGCAGCCCTGTTCAGCTACACTTCACATTACACACTCGCGTTATCCCAAGGAACAGTTACTTAAATCATACACGACGGACACAAATTGCATATATTGGAACGACCTATTTGTGAAGGTCAAAAGTGTCACTGCAGTATGGCTAGCAATACACCTCTTGCCTAGACTTATATTTCAAATGTCCGTCCATAAGCAAGAATTTTAATGATGTAGAACAAACACATCGCAGACTTGTGAGTGGGGTAATTTTTTTGTCTGTATTATTGGCTACTTGTGATAAAAATACTATTGGATACTCACAGGAAAAAATAGTTGAATGTATTTTTTTTGCATCATTTTTAGATAATTTATGGACAATAACTTCGGTATTTAGATTGCATTTATGTACTACTATAAATAATTCCAAAAGCTGAAGTTGAAAATTCAATACTACAGGCTAAGTAAAAATAATTACTACAGGCCAAGTTGAAATAATTACAACAGCCAAAGTTGAAACTCCAAAAGCCTGAAAATCCCACATTGAAGAAGTACAGAGCTAGTTTCCCCGGGCCGTCTTCGGACAAGGGCCCGTTCCCCTTTTGATACTAGGGGATAAATCTTGTGTACACACACGCACACACGCGCACGCACACAAAAAAAGGCAGTCATAACCCCGACACTGTCCAGATACCACTCGATTTCTCGAGTGTTGTGTCGTTCGTTCTCAACATCAATGGCGAGAACACCAACTTGGAAGACGTTTCTTATGAAGAGATACTCTTCATCATACTTACGGATGACTTGATCGCCCACGTTATCCGGATTCAAAATGGTGTAGGCTGGTCGGAGTCCTTCCGAGTTCCAGCTAACCCTGGACACACAGCATACACCAAGATCTTGCGCCTAACTGGCTGTCTCGCTTAGTTGAGATGAAGGTTGTCCTCGTCACCAGGGTCTTCAGATCTCGGCGGTGGGAGAGATACAGGTACACGATGAGTGTGGCCTCCCTCATACTCTTGGACCCACCGTCACGCAAGTGTACCTGGACAGGCAAGGTATGGGGGATATCGGCGACACCTCGACTTACCTGGATTTCTACTGGCTCTTATAAGACATACTTAATGAGGTCAAAGGGTTTGCGGACGAGAACTGCTATTATCCCACCTATTGGCCCGCCGCGTCAAAGGGTTTTCACCGAATTTCTACTGGCTAGCTCATGACATACTTATTGAGGGCAAAGGGTTTTCGGAAGAGCACCGCTATTATCCAACGTAGGGGATACTTTTCAAAAAGATTTCAGGCAAGTCTCTTAATCTAAAGACTGTCACCGCCGGGCCTTTGAAGACGAAGGGGATGAAGTTCAAACTGAACTCGGGCATGTCACTGAATCTAAAGACTGTCACCGCCGGGCCTTAGAAAACGCAGGGGATGAAGTTCAAACTTAACTCGGGCATGTCACCGAATCTAAAGACGTCACCGCCGGGCCTTAGAAAACGCAGGGGATGAAGTTCAAACTGAACTCGGGCATGTCACTGAATCTAAAGACTGTCACCGCCGGGCCTTAGAAAACGCAGGGGATAAAGTTCAAACTGAACTCGGGCATGTCACTGAATCTAAAGACGGTCACCGCCGGGCCTTAGAAAACGCAGGGGATAAAGTTCAAACTGAATTCGGGCATGTCACTGAATCTAAAGACAGTCACCGCCGGGCCTTAGAAAACGCAGGGGATAAAGTTCAAACTGAACTCGGGCATGTCACTGAATCTAAAGACGGTCACTGCCGGGCCCTAGAATACGCAGGTTCAAACTGAATTCACCAGGAAGGGAAGGTAGACTTTCTCCAGCAGGATCATTAAGGGGAGGTAGACTTTCTCCAGCAGGAACAGCATGAAGGGGAGGTCCAGGCCAGGCTCCACCCACCCACCCCTGTGGACAACAAGGGGAATGAAAAAAAATCAAAGAGACAGCCGGAAAATGGAAAAATTCATTAATAACTTGAGAGAAAGGATTAGCATAATTAAATTGAGGACATTCACATGTGGACAATAATGCTCTAATATGCGTACAATAATGCTCTAATATGCAAGAAGGATAAAAATTGATACCAGAATAATAAAAAAAATTATTACCTGGTGGCAGCAAAGGCTCTATCGAAGGCAGTGTTGGTTGCAGTGGTCAGGGGCGAGCAACGAGACGGGCCAGTATGTCGGGTAATAGCAGTGTTCATCGGCACCCCAAGTGTATAGCGTGATCCATTCCGTCGCTATAGTTATGCACAACCTTGTACACTCGGCAAGGCAAGGCAAGGCAAGGCAAGCACCGCGGGAGGAGCAAGAGAGATATTCGGTTGTCTGGCTTCATCTAAAGTCTCGAGCTCAGGGCCAGAGAGCAGTCAGACTCCAACACTCGCCAGCGACTGTGCCATCAGGTTAGATTCAACCGTGGCCATCACAGAGAGAAGGCTTTGCAGGAGATTCAGGGAACAACCGATTCGATGCGCCATTTTGGAGAATAACCGCGTGGGTGCAGACTTCCTTCCACACTGAGTAACAATTAGGAAATGAACAACACAAACCGATGAGCAGTTCTCGTTTCAGAGACTAATCAAATAGCGTATAGGGAACAAAGATTTGGAGGAAACTTAAAATACATCGCTGTAATATTAAAGGCAAAAATACAGTAAAGATTTCTTACCTGTGGTGGCTCGTGCTCCCAGCTGCCTGGCCGTCTTGGGTACTGGTGCACAATGACGTAGACGGTAGACTATTTTCAGCAGGGCCAGCAGCAGAGGCTTTCCCTACAGCAAGCAGGAAGGCGATGTTCAGGTCAGTTCCTCTCACTCCTGTAGAGGAATTTGGAAAGGGATAAACCCAATACGTAATAGTCGTTTGAGAGTAATCATAGCATATAGAGAACATGTGGACGAAACCGATATAGATAGAGATAGATACTGCTGGAATACTCAAGCAAAGATATCCAAGTAAAATATCCATACTCGTGATAGATCAACGGCTCCATCGCAATGGCTTTCGTTACAGCAAGGCCGGAAGGGGATATTCAGGAGAGTTCCTCACTCCTGAATAACAGTTAGGGAAGGGATAAACCTAATGAGCCATTACCAAGGGAAGGGATAAACCTAATGAGCCATTACCAATTCAAAGTTATTAATGATAAAGTTATTAATGATACAGAATGAAAATGTGGACGAAGCCGATAATATACACTGCTGTAACACGCAAGCAAAGATGGTACAGTAAAACATTCTTACCCGTGGCGGGGCAGTGGCTTTCGTTGCCCAAGTCAGCATGGGGAGGAGCATCGGTTATCAGGATGGATTCCACCGTGACCATCATGGAGGGACTGTCCTTCAGGTCAGTCCTCACACCCCTGAATAAACATTAGGGAGAGAATCCCAATGAGCAACAATCTTTTCAAAGGGACTAATGATGCAGCATATTGAGAACATCCCATGTGGACGAATCCACCAATATTAATGCTGTAACATGCAAGCCAAGATTGTACAGTTAAAGATTCTTACCCGGATGGCAGCAATGGCTTAAAATCTCCTCCCCGCACGTTACCGCAGAAACAAAGGAGGTGCAGGCAGTTCCTTCCACTCTGGAATAACAATCAGGAGAGGGATAAACGCAATGAGAAGTTCAAAGGGACATAACAAAATCATGGACTAAACTAATATGCACCGCTGTAACACGCGCACCGCTGTAACACGCAAGCAAAGATAGTATACAGGAAAATATTCTTACCTGTGGAGTCAGCAACGGGTTTGGATCCCATCATCCCATCCGCCTGGTGGAGGCAACACCGCACGCAAGCCTTGGAAATCCCGAGGCAGGAAGGTTAAACACAATTCAGGAGTCACTTTCCAGGAGACTTAGTTGCCGCAGATAAAAAATAATGTTAGGAAGACACTAACAAAGAGGTCATTTCTTAAAGTCTCTCAAGCACGATATTTTTTATCCTCAACACCAAATCTCCAGATTTTGTAAATCTAAACCTAAATTCAGTCTGAATTTCACCACCTCTGTTTTCCAAGGCACGGCGGGTCTCTTCCACCAGGCGGTAGGGATTGCAGTGGTCGGGGGCGAGCAACGCGGCGGGCCAATAGGTGGGGTAATAACAATTCAAGTCCGCAAACTCTTTGACCTCATTAAGTATGTCGTACAGGAGCCAGTAGAAATCCAGGTAAGTCGAGGTGTCGCCGATATCCCCCATACCTAGCCTGTCCAGGTACACTTGCGTGATCGTGGACACCAAGAGTATGAGGGAGGACACACATCGTGTACCTGTACCTCCCCCACCGCCGAGACCTGAAGACCCTGGTGATAAAGATAACATTTCTCTCGGCCAGGCGAGAGAACCAGTTAGGCGTAAGACCTTCGTTATCCGTGTCACCCAGGGCCCTCTTCCGGCGGTGGATTATCCCACTTAAAACGCCCGCCGCGATTTTCGCCTGCCTGGCTCTGTCTCGAATCGTCTCGAGACCAGGGCCAGAGTGCAGTCCGCTGCTGTCCGCGACACGGAGGAGCCTCGCCAGCACCTCGCGAGATGCCAAGCTGGATTCCACCGTGTCCTTAACGAAGGGAAGGTCCTGCAGGTCAGAGTCCATCGAGTGTCCAGGGCCAGCTGGAACTCGAAAGGACTCAGACCAGCCTACACCATTTTGTATCTTGATGACGTGGGCGAGCACGTCACTGGTAAGTATGAGGAGTATGAGAACACTCCTCAAAGTTTGCCTTCTCGCCATTGCTGTTTTTAGCCTTGTGTCGAGGATACTACTGCCTTCTGTGGCCGTCCCAGGTATATATACCCCTCAGCCGAGCCCGTGACGTGTGCGAGGCGGCCTAACGAGCACAGGGAATTACAGTTCTCGGGTTTGTCTAACGTGCGGGGCCGCCCAACGAGCAGTGATGGCGGTGGGCGGGGCTGCGGTCATTACTCGTGGCTGCCGCGTCCAGGGCTCGGCAGCATCATTAGCTCCAGATGATGTAGTGCTCGTGTATTTCCTTTTTTTAATGCCGAGGTTTTGCTTTTCCGGGAGGCTTTGGGTTTACAGGAATACGTATATGACGACAGAATAGTACTTGTATGGTTAGGAAGTGAAAGAGATCTCACAGTGTTAATACAACCAATCTATATTCTTTTTTTTTGTACTATAAGAAACTATGGTTTTACGAGAGGGTTCAGTTAAGGCAGGTCCACACGCTACGTTTTGCACAACCTTTTGTCTGCACAGTTCAAGACGTTGCAGATAAAACGTTGTGTGTAGACGGGAAAACTGCGCAGTTTTGACTCCAGCGCAAGACTGTACAGTTGCAGCGATAACTGAGCTAGGAGAGCATAGATATCCGTGAACTGTGCGGACAAGTCGGAACGTGTAGACGGTAGCGCCGTCTTTCGTTTCATTTTGTGCCTCAGTTTGAATTCAACAGGCGACAATGGCTGACCTCAGGCAATGTTCTCGGGAGTTCCTCACAGAATTTATTGCATTATACGAAAGTTTCCCATGCATTTGGCTTGTCAAATCAAAGGATTATGGTGACCGGGATAAAAAGGGGAAGGCTTATGAAAGCTTAGTGGAAAAATTCAAAGAAATTGATGAAAACGCCGGGTACTTCTGAGACGTTCCAATCTTTTTTTTTTCACAACACAACACGTCAGAATTGACAAAAGGAGTACCTCCTCCATGGCGATGTAAGCTGAACTGAGCGAAACTGGTGCAAACATCATGGTACCGTGTAGACGCAATAAAATTGTAAGGTTTTCATTTCGTCTTAAGACTGCGCAGACGAAAGGTTGTGCAAAACGTAGCGTGTGGACCTGCCTTTATAGGTTAATAGAATACATGACAGCAGAAGCGCCAGTTGATTAGATAGGAAAAGAGATGTCGGCGTGTTAATACAACCAATCTATATTCTTTTTTGTACTATAAGAAGCTGTGGTTTTACGAGAGGGTTCAGTAAAAGGTTAAGTACATATTATTCCTCGTTGTTACATATTCTGAGGACGACAATTTTATTTCTCGTGAGTTTTGATTTGTTTGATATATATATATATATATATATATATATATATATATATATATATATATATATATATATATATATATATATATATATATATATATATATATATATATATTTTTTTTACAACAAAGGAGACAGCTCAAGGGCACAAAAAAAAAAGAGAAACAATATTAAAAAAAAACGCTACTCGCTGCTCCTACAAAAAAAAAAGAATCAAAAGAGGTGGCCGAAAGAGAGGGCATTTTTTTTTTTTCGGAAAGCGCTGTGCATATGGAGTTTGAAAGGGAGAAGGACGACAAAAAACATGGTGATTTGCGAGGAAGCATAAAATCCCGCATGAAATAAATGAAAACGCGGAAACAAGGAATTATAGGATGACCTTAGCCTGAAAATTACCGACCCCTCACCCCGGGCAAACTAGGCTACTGCTTAAATGTCCCTTTCATGGTATATTTAAGTAATTAAAGGCGCTGATAACGATATATAAGCGTAGTCTGAGGTGTAATTCGGGATATTGGCAATTACGATTTTTTAAGAGGAACGGAAGTATAGATTGAGGAAAACATGGTGTGAGTCGTTAGGCGATCGAAATACCTCTCTCCTATGGTTCATAGTGATGATTAAATGCGGTGAGAATGAATATAAGTGTAATTTGAGGTGTATATAGGCTTATTTGAGTGTATTGGGAGGCGGAGGCGCGGCTCACATACAAGGAGAGAGGGAAAAAATACCAATTCTTCACAGGGTTATAAGAAACAATTAGCAGGCTACCCGTGTATTATTTTTTCCCTATAGCAGAGGAGGCAGCCAAGAGCGAATGCCAAATAAGATAAAAAGCCTCCTGCAAAACTATAATAGATACTGTCTCTGTAAGGATCGAGATAAAAATCGTAATGGCTTATTCTTAAACGATTGGGGAGCTGTCTTGATAGAGCGAGTAGCAACTAATATGATAATCAAAACTATAATAGCCTACTCTTCGTAAAACGACCTAAAAAGAATAGAAATGGCTTATTTATTCTGAAACGACTGGAGCAGTGTATTGATGCAAACTAGGGAAAGGCTACTTCAGAGTTTAGCTTCAGTAACAGTGATGAAATAATGAAGATGCTGGTTAACTCTTGCATGAGGGAGTTGGACAGCCGCTCATTGGTTATTAACGGTAATGGTTCAAATAGGAAAAGAGACGCAGGTGTATGACTCAGGATGGAGGGAGGGATAGCAGTTCATGTTGAGGTCAATTAATGGCTTAGATAAAAAAATAATGACCCTTTAGATTAGCTCCACCCTGACCTGGCCCTCATAATCTCGATCCCCGTCTTGAACACCGCGGCCCTTTACTGAATCATTAACAAGGAATTATCGCTCATTGGTTATTAACGGTAATGGTTCAAATAGGAAAAGAGACGCAGGTGTGTGACTCAGGATGCAGGGAGAGATAGCAGTTCATGTTGAGGTCATTACTGGCATAGACAAAGAAATAATGACGTTTTAAATTAGCTCCACCCGACCCACATGATCTCCCTGTCATGTCTGTCTGAACACCGCACATTCCTGCTCCAACCTTGGTTGAGTACGGACCTCCGCTCGCTCCTCCTGCATTCTACCTGTGGTTCAAGTCTTCGAGACTTCACACACAGCTGTTGTCTGCTGGAGTCTGAACTGTGCCAGCAAGCCCTTGTTGCTTCACCCACCTTCTATCGAGGCATTGCCTGCCTCGATGGATAACTCCGAGTCCGGGGCTTCTACACTCGAGAATGACCTCGCCATGTCTGACGAGGACGACTCACCCGCAGTGAACCACTGGCCCGAGCTGCCGAACCTTGTCTCCCACCTGTCGTCGTCCACTCCCAGCCATGGTAAACCGATCACCACCAAACGGCCCGCAGACGACTCAGACGACTCACACGACGCAGCCACTGAGGACTGCCTCCGCCCTCTGGCCAAGACTGCAAAAAGTGCCCCCACGGGTGTTGACACGACTCCTCTTCTGCCTCCTCTGCCTCTTCCTGTTGCCTCGACCCCTGCCGCCTCCCGGACATCCGCCAACCTCCCAGCTTTCGCCCCACGAGACACGTATGTCAAGCTATCCTTCCCTGGCAACCCGTCCACCGACACGAAGCTCCGATGGTTGTCGGAGGTTACTAAAGCCTTCCACCTCCAGCGCGATATGGCCGAGGTCAAGATGGCTGCCGTCACCTCCAGGTTTGTTTATATCTCCCGGCAGCGAACTGACATCATCTCCCGCGTTCAGGCTGGGGAGTTCCTGTCGCTGCCTCTCACCCCAATGGACTCACCTGACAGGCCTCGCAAGTTCCCCAGCTACATCCTTACCCGTTACCCTGTTGACGCGGACCCGCGTCTTGCTGAGGGTCACCAAGGCGTTTACTCGGCAAGACGCTTCATCCAAAACGGCTCCCCCATTAACAGGATTGTTGTGGTGTGGAGCCTTCCTGACCCGCCTCCACCCACTATGGCCTTCGACTTCCTTCCGTGTCTGCCCCCCTGTGAGGTGCGTAAGCTCCAAAATGATCAGCCTTGGTGTTTCAGGTGCTGGGGCGTTGGCCATATCTCCAGGTACTGCTCTGCCTCACCGAAGTGTGCCTGGTGTGCTGCTGCTCACGACACGAGGACATGCCCGGTCAAGAACGAGAGTTCCCGTCCAGCTGCTTCCACCTCCTCCGACCTTCAACCACCAAAGGATGTGTCCCTCTGGAAGTGCCCACGGTGCCTTCAGCCGGGGGTTAACGTGTGGCACGGCTGTGCTCGGCGCCAGGCCCCGCTTCGTACCTCCTCGACAGCGTCACCACCACCACCTCTGCCACCGCTGTCTAATAAGACTGCTAACCCCACTGACTCTGCCTCTCCACAGGATGTGGCACTTCGCAAGGCCATTTCTTCCCTCCAGGCTCGTGTCACTACTATGGAGGACCGTTTCTCCGCCCTCGACGCCAGGATCAACGAGCTGGTTGCCGCCCAGGCAGCTACTGCCTACAAGCTCAACACCATGGTCGAAGCTCAGGAGGCCGTCGTCACCGCAGTCTCCTCCCTCACAGAAAAAATGGATACCATCTGTGCTCGACTTGAGAAGCTCTACCAGACACCTCCTGCCTCTGCCATGTCTCCCTCAGGTTGCTCGTCTACCTCCACTCCTCACCGGTCTCACTTCTCAAAGGGTAAGATTCGACGCTAATTTCCAACTTGATATCATATCTTGGAATGTTTGTGGCATCACCAACCACGCCAAGCTTGCCCAGCTCAAGGCCTATGTGTATCAACACCATCCAAACGTCATTTTGCTACAGGAGGCATTTCCAGGTCGGCCGCTCCCCGCTGGGCAAGCTCCTCCTCTCACAGGGTACGTTCCGTACGTCCACATGGTAAGGAATGGCCTCCTGACGTACATTCATTGTTCCTTGCCTCACCGCCCTCTCCGCACATCTACAGATCCTGACACGACCTTTCAGCTCTTTGAAATCACGCTTGGGGGTGGCCTCCTTCAGATATGCAATGTGTACTCTGCCCTGCTCGCCTCAACCTTGCAGCTCTTCCACCTCCTACGGTGCGCGGTATGATATATCTCGGGACTTCAACGCGAGGCATCCCGACTTAGGTGATCGATCTGATTGCACAAACTACCCTGGACTACGACTCTATCTTACATCCGAAGGCATCATCTGACGCGCTGGGACACCGGGGCGCCACTCACTCCAGGGTGGTACGCTGGATCACGTCCTCACCTCTGGCCTGGTAACATCTCAGGTCCAATGTTCCTCTGTGCCGGCTTTATTTTCTGACCACGTTGCCCTTCGGTTTTGCTATTCTCTACCTTCTCTGTCAACCAATTCTGCCTCTCGACTACGAATCAATGTGCCCCCTAAGTATTGCCCGACATTTATCGCCTATATAACCCACGTGTTGCCTACCTTTAACGTTACTTCACCTGATCAGTTATATTCCGCTCTTGTCTCTGCCACCCATGACTTTCACAGGTTGTATATCTCACGGCCACACCTCCAGCGTCGCCCTGCTGCTCACCCCTGGACATTAGACTTGCGCATTCAAGAGGCAAGGGAAGAAGCTGAGCGTGCTGGTCTTCTGTTTCAAGCAAACCCTATTCCTGAGCTGCTCCGTCGATACCAAGAGTCAAGGGACGCTCTTGTGGCATTACAAGAGTGCGTCATTACAGAGTCCTGGCGGAAGTTCACAGACAGCATTAACCAGCAGACGAGTGTGGCCTCCATGTGGCGCCTCATCCGTCGAGTGGTTAAGAAGACTCCCTCAACTGCCCTTCACCACACTCCCGCCGCCTACGCGCAGCAACTAGTAGACACATGGTCGGAACAGTCTAACCCTGCCAGCCTTCCCGCCCACATACAAGACGCCCTCTCCTCCCGTGCTACTGTCCGACGGCTCCGTCTCATGTCAGCCTTATTGCACCCGGATGACGACGAGTCCGTGCCGATCACCGCCAGTGAGCTGCGCCGTGCTCTCTCTAGAGGTAAAGCTTCGTCTCCTGGTGATGATGGTATAACTTACACAGTACTACGCCTGCTGCAACAAGTTCCCGGGAACCCTCTGCTTCTACTCTACAATCTTTGCCTTCGCGACGGTTGTGTACCACAAGCCTGGACCAGCAGCACCATCATACCCATCCCCAAGCCAGGTACAGCAAAGTTCAGACCTATTTCCCTTACTTCTTGTTTCTGCAAAGTTATGGAACGAATCTTACTTAACCGTCTTATGTACCGCCTCCAGGACCGCCTTTCGCCCCGACTGTTTGGCTTCCTTCCTCAGCGCAGCACACACCACTGCCTCGTCGACCTGTACTCTCGTCTCTCCCGGGACAGCGTGGTGGCTTTCGTTGACCTGAAGAGTGCCTTTGATGTCGCTAACAGGGACATCATTTTGGACCAGCTCGTTGACTTTGGTATTAAGGGTAATCTCTTACGGTGGATCAGGGGCCACCTCAGTAACAGGACCTCCCGAGTGTTCTTCAGCGGTGCATACAGTCACTCGAGAAGTTTTCTCCTTGGTACGCCTCAAGGGGATGTTCTAAGTCCGTTTTTGTTTAATATTTTAATGCATCGGCTACTCACTTCTCTACCTGACATTCCTGGCATTACGATTTCATGTTACGCTGACGACATATGTGTTCATTCTACCTCACCAAGGGACCTTCAACTTTTTCTTGCCTCCTTCTCCGTGTCGTCCTCTAACTGTGGTATTATTGTCTCTCCTGATAAGAGTAGAATATTCTCCTGCCGCCCTCCTGCCACTCTGCCAGACTTCTCCGTCGGTGGGACTGCCATTCCCTTGTGCTCCCAGTACTGCTACCTCGGCGCACCTGTCAAGATCTCGCCAGTCGTCCCCGCCGGGCGTCAAACCCATCCTCTCATTCGTGACTTGCTAGATCGCCTTCAGAGACGGCTTCAACCACTCCAGTGGCTCACAAACAACTCTTCGGGCATCTCCATTCCTGTGGCCAGGACCATATATATTACTTTTATTCGCTCTGTCGTTGATTACCTCTCCCCGGCCTTGGTACAACTTCCCCGAACGACTTTAGAGCCCTTGGAGAAATTTCAGAACAGAGCGCTGAGAGTTATTCTTGGGTGTCCCATGTCTACAAGGATTGTAAACATGCAATGCGAGTTAAGTCTTCCACCCTTGGTCGAGAGAATTTATTCCAATGTTACTCGCCTCACTGTTAAGTGCCTCCATCTCCCACATCTCTCGCCCCACTACTCGCAGCTGATCAGGATGTCGCTTGGACCCGCTCGACCTGTTCCTCCTATCTTGCCCGCAGGTCGTACCCTTATTCGAGCTGTCTCTTCCTTGATTCGCAGTCTTGATTTGGATGTCCGTGCTGCTGACGTGCCCCTTGGCCCGCCCCGTGGATGTTGCCAACGCCAGAGGTCAGCTTAACTCCTACATCCAAGTCGGACCCGCCTCCCCTACAGCTGCAGTTGGCCCTGGAACACGTAGCGACAGTGACGTCCTCCATCGCAGCTCCACGCCGTCTCTACACTGACGGGTCACTGCAATCGGACGGTGCAGCTGGTTGTGCGGTTTCTCACCTGACTTGGAGCCGCCTCCTGGGGTTGGGTTGGCCGTCGCCTCCATGACCACTCCAGCTCCACATTATGTGAGCTGAATGCCATACTAGATGCTGTCAGACACGTTTCTCAAAGGGTAGTAAATGCTGCTATTATTTGTGATTCAAAGCCTGCCCTTCAGTCCCTGTCTGCTGTCCATCCCACCCACCCTCAAGTCGTTCAACAGATCCGGTCCTTTTTATCTTTAATGAATGCTCGTAAGTTGCACGTCAAATTTTTATGGGTGCCATCTCATGTGGGTTTATGTCATAATGCCACAGCTGACCGCCTTGCCAAGGAAGCCTGCTGCCTACCTCCACGTGGTGATGCCCGTCATCTCTCCCTGCCCTGCAACCTCTCCAGAGTCCGCTCCGCCGCCTTTCTTCCTGCACGGCGTCGTAGGGTTACAGAGAAGCCTCACAGCATCACCATCAACCACTATGAGGCCGTCTGCCGCCACAAGTACTCGTACCGTCGCCGGGGCCTCATGGTTCGGAGACACAATGTTGTTTCCGCACGTCTGCGGTTAGGCTACCGTCCACCGTGGCAGGTCGCCGGAGTGGAGGGGGAGCCTGTGTTCACCGAATGTCGCCTGTGCCGCTCACCGCTGTCAAACACCATCGAACACTACTGCCTGGCCTGCCCCACTGTTCGTGGATTGCTACCCCAGGGACAGCCGCTGGATGCTGTCTGCCGCCACCTCCTGAACCACGACTCTCTTGATGTAATCCTGGTGCGCCACCCTCGATTTGGGGGGTTTTCATAGGTGTGTGTGTGTGTGTGTGTGTGTGTGTGTGTGTGTGTGTGTCCATTGGTTTAGTTAAAATCCGCCCTTGATCACAATTGTATTCAGCTGATCTTGTACATAATGTCTGAAGCTATTGCCTAATAAATTTATCAAACAAACTGTCTGAACACCGCTAGGAAGGGTTGATTGATTTATGGTTTATTGTTGCAAAGTTATACAACAAAGGAGGCAATTATATATGTTTAGTTTCGTGGTGCTGCCTACGGATATATCAGTAGTCGCTGGGAAGGGTTGATGATTGATGGTTTATTGTTGCAAAGTTATACAACAAAGGAGGCAATTATATCTGTTTAGTTTCATGGTGCTGCCTACGGATATATCAGTAGTCGCTGGGAAGGGTTGATGATTGATGGTTTATTGTTGCAAAGTTATACAACAAAGGAGGCAATTATATCTGTATAGTTTCATGGTGCTGCCTACGGATATATCAGTAGTCGCTGGGAAGGGTTGATGATTGAGTGTTTTAACCGTGGCAGGGTTTCTGTTTTGGGTGCTCAGGGTTTGTGGTGACTCCTCACTCATGTCACTGAAACTGTATATACATGTAAGTTTGTATATTATAATTCGAACCTACGTGTACATAAAAGACAGTTAAAAATATATTATACAAACTTGCATGTATATACATCTCAGCGAAAATTATACAAACTTGCATGTATATACATCTCAGCGAAAAGTGTGAGTCGCCACAAAGCACAAGCACTTAAAACAGAAGCCCCGCCACCTCAGACGCCCGGTTTGTTCTTCTCTCTCGCTGGCGGCTCTCAGGGCGGTGGTGTCGTCATCAGCAACATTCCTCATGCTGTCTCCACCCTAAACAACCTCCTGGCTTGTTTTGCTCTGAGGGTGGTGGCGTTGCTGTCAGCACTGTTCCTCATGCTGTCTCCTCACCCAAAACAACCTGACCTCACCTAAACATTCTGACACTATACAGAACAGCAATTGCACCATACATTCTACGCACACACACACACACACACACACACACACACACACACACACACACACACACACACACACGAGAGAGAGAGAGAGAGAGAGAGAGAGAGAGAGAGAGAGAGAGAGAGATTATAGATAAAAAAAAACATGGTGATTTGCGAGGAAGCATAAAATCCCGCATAAAATAAATGAAAACGCGGAAACAAGGAATTAAAGGATGACCTTAGCCTGAAAATTGCCGACCCCTCACCCCGGGCAAACTAGGCTACTGCTTAAATGTCCCTTTCATGGTATATTTAAGTAATTAAAGGCGCTGATAACGATATATAAGTGTAGTCTGAGGTATAATTCGCGATATTGGCAATTACGATTTTTAAAGAGGAACGGAAGTATAGATTGAGGAAAACATGCTGTGAGTCGTTAGGCGATCGAAATACCTCTCTCCTATGGTTCATAATGATGATTAAATGCGGTAAGAATGAATATAAGTGTAATTTGAGGTGTGTATAGGCTTATTTGAGTGTATTGGGGAGGCGGAGGCGCGGCTCATATACAAGGAGAGGAAAAAAATAGCAATTCTTCACAGGGTCATAAGAAACAATTAGTAGGCTACCCGTGTATTATTTTTTCCCTACAGCAGAGGAGGCAGCCAAGGGCGAATGCCAAATAAGATAAAAAGCCTCCTGCAAAACTATAATGGATACTGTCTCTGTAAGGATCGAGATAAAAATCGTAATGGCTTATTCTTAAACGATTGGGGAGCTGTCTTGATAGAGCGAGTAGCAATTATTATAAAAAACAAAACTATAATTACCTACTGTTCGTAAAACGACCTAAAAAGAATAGAAATGGCCTATTTATTCTGAAACGACTGGAGCAGTGTATTGATGCAAACTAGGGAAAGGCTACTTCAGAGTTTAG
Source organism: Eriocheir sinensis (assembly GCF_024679095.1). Classification (NCBI taxonomy): domain Eukaryota; kingdom Metazoa; phylum Arthropoda; class Malacostraca; order Decapoda; family Varunidae; genus Eriocheir; species Eriocheir sinensis. The sequence continues at coordinate 574,049 of NW_026111732.1, forward strand.
CATCAGTAACAGTGATGAAATAACGAAGATGCTGGCTAACTCTTGCATGAGGGAGTTGGACAGCCGCTCATTTTTTTTACAACAACGGAGACAGCTCAAGGGCACAAAAAAACAATAATAATAAAAAAAGCCCGCTACTCGCTGCTCCTACAAAAAAAATCAAAAGGTGGCCGAAAGAGGTCGATTTCAGGGTTATTAACGGTAATGGTTCAAGTAGGAAAAGAGACGCAGGTGTGTGACTCAGGAATGCAGGGAGGATAGCAGTTCAATTTGAGGTCATTACTGGCATAGACAAAAATGTAACGACGCTTTAGATTTGCTCCACTTTGACCTGGCCCTCATAATCTCGATCCTTGTCTTGAACACGGCCATTTACTTAATCATTAACAAGGAATTTCTGCTCATGTATTGGTTATGAACGGTACTGGTTCAAGTAGGAAAAGAGACTCAGGATGCAGGGAGGGATAGCAGTTCATTTTGAGGTCATTACTGGCATAGACAAAGAAATAATGACGTTTTAAATTAGCTCCACCCGACCCACATGATCTCCCTGTCATGTCTGTCTGAACACCGCTAGGAAGGGTTGATTGATTGATGGTTTATTGTTGCAAAGTTATACAACAAAGGAGGCAATTATATATGTTTAGTTTCGTGGTGCTACCTACGGATATATCAGTAGTCGCTGGGAAGGGTTGATGATTGTTTTAACCGTGGCAGGGTTTCTGTTTTGGGTGCTCAGGGTTTGTGGTGACTCCTCACTCATGTCACTGAAACTGTATATACATGTAAGTTTGTATATTATAATTCTAACCTACGTGTACATAAAAGACAGTTAAAAATATATTATACAAACTTGCATGTATATACATCTCAGCGAAGAGTGTGAGTCGCCACAAAGCACAAGCACTTAAAACAGAAGCCCCGCCACCTCAGACGCCCGGTTTGTTCTTCTCTCTCGCTGGCGGCTCTCAGGGCGGTGGTGTCGTCATCAGCAACATTCCTCATGCTGTCTCCACCCTAAACAACCTCCTGGCTTGTTTTGCTCTGAGGGTGGTGGCGTTGCTGTCAGCACTGTTCCTCATGCTGTCTCCTCACCCAAAACAACCTGACCTCACCTAAACATTCTGACACTATACAGAACAGCAATTGCACCATACATTCTGCGCACACACACACACACACACACACACACACACACACAGAGAGAGAGAGAGAGAGAGAGAGAGAGAGAGAGAGAGAGAGAGAGAGAGAGAGAGAGAGATTATAGATGACACCTGTACATTAGGGCAACACGCAGACTTAATTCACACCTCGTCTGAGTCTCCTGTCTCTTGTACCCACGGCTTGGCACCTTTGGCACTTCTATGTATTTTTTTGTAATGTTTTTCATTTTAACATTTCTTCTAAGTCACTTTAAAATATACAAACTACAAATTCATACCACTGGGATTTTCGGATGATTGGAGTTTTACTGTATTGGTGTTTTTCTGCATACGTATGTGTGCAAAATAATTGCTGCATTAACAAAAGGAAAGACTTTTTTATTGAAAAGGAATATTAATACTTGAGAAATGGAAGGGCAGACACTTTGACTGATTGATTTAGAATGTTTTTATAGCTATAGTCCGCTCACTTCAGCTGTGAATCCACAATGGCTGGAAATATTGATAAAAGATGAAAGTATAATAATCATTAAATGTTGTTCTCTGACTTCTACTCACCATAATTATTAACAATTGAGGATGGGAAGTTGTGTTAATAGTTGTGGAATCACTGCTTATTCCAATGCTGTCAACAAAACAAACTTATCTATATCAGATGAGCTAAGTAAAGGAATACTAATATTTCTTGATCATAGGATAGTGTTTTGGAGCCAAAATTGTCAGATGCCCTCCCTGCCAACAGCCAGTCAGCAGTGTCTTAATACACTAAGGTAAGATCTAGGGATCCACCTTAACAGAGTGGACTATAGTATAATTCATGTTATGCCACAAAGGCAAAATAAAAAAGGTTAATTCTGTTTTGTTTCTAACTAAAGAAACCTAGTTAATAAAAACCTACCTAATTGGACCTGTCACCTTATTTTGACAAGGTAACTGTAATTTTTCCAAGGCTGCAGCCACCTTATCCATAGCACCACTCAGCCTCCTCACTTCAAGAAGGATGTCTTCTTGAACTTCCACCATTTTGGGCCCAACTGGTGGGTTAACCCTCCTCTGCCTGCTGGTGGAAGCGTGAGAAGGTGCCGCTCCTACATCAGGGGGAGATAGAGTTTCTGGGGCACAGTGTACAGGTGCCAATTGAGGGGCCAGCCGGTGAGTAGTAGTAGGGCGGGATGGTGAGGAGGGGGCTGTGATGGGCCTTGCAGAGGTGCGGGTGTCAAAGAATCCTCCGAAAGGAAGATTACACACTTCTGTGTCTGCAGAAACTGTACGTAGAGAATCATGATGATAAGAGTCATTCAACATGGTATGATATCTTATCTTGTGCTTTGATTATGAGTAGCGAGGAATTTTAGGGAAACCTAAACTAATATGTCTGCTCAACTTAAGATATATATGTTCAGACCACACAGACTATGCAGAATGGTGGTCTCCTTAAACCCAATTGAAACTTCATAAAAGCTTTGCAATTTCTGCCTTAGCAAACATGAAGGTGAAAAGGTCAAGTTGATTTTCAAATCTTGTGTGTTGCACTGAACCACTGAAGGTGGAAGTTTATTTCATAATTAAGTTTCTCTGGAAATCAAGAGTTGGTGGGCAAAACAATAAAATAATAATCTATACCAAATAAAACAAATAAATGTGTTAAAAAATCAAGATATACAACAATGAGTCATGGGAAATCGAACCCATACCTTTAGAGCAACTGATGAGTGGGGTCACCTTCCCTTCATAAGGAGTCCACAGTGTGGGCTGGGATGTTACGGCAAGTGCCGCAGAAGTGGCCCTGGCATAGTGACTTTGTAGCTCATCATTGGCTCAGTTGGGTTGCTGCCCTGCTGACTACTATTATGAAGGCCTGAGTTCGATTTCCAGCACTCAACGACCAACATTTCAAGATTCTTCACTGCATTATTGAATTTTTTATGGTGAAATATATCAAGTTGGTAGCACTTGTCACAAAGACTAATGTTACGTAGGTTACCAAATACAAAGATTAGCATGAAGTACATTTCATAACATAATTTACCTGCGGACACAGAAGGTGTTGGACGAGGATCTGATTCTAAATCAGATCCTGTGCCCGCTACAACTGCAGGGTCCAGCACCTGCGCCATGGCTCCTCAGCATCAGTGAGGGTGTCCGTTTGTACAGAGCCGCCACCTGTACAGTTTTCTAAAAAAATAGTACATGGCAATGCAGTTATGCATAAACTTATTCTGAATCATTACCTGAATAACTGCCCCAACACTGTTGTACCTGTCTTTGCCAAAATAGACAGCTATTTCCACCAAAGTGCCGCAAAAGTGGCCCCTAATTGCACCTGAAAATTTGTCCCAAACCTGGGACATTAGTGTTTTCACTCTTTTTAAAATTACAAGTGTTCTGGATTATGTCATTATAGTAAGAAAGGGAGGGAGACAGAAAAAAAGGTTTTATGGTTTATTGTTAGGAATTTATTTTCACGTTTAATAATGAAAAATTTAACTTCTAGCTTTCTTAAAAAAAAAAAAATTGTATTTTTATAGAAAATTATACATTCGTAGAAAAGATATATTATCATAAAAAAAATAAAGTAACTTAATATCACATGACTTTTCCAGCTTATCACAGCAAAGGCACTGATCTAGGTAATATAAACTCAAAGACTATAGTTTCTGGTAACAAAATAGAACTGCTATTTTATGACTAGCACAATCATCACATTTCCTTTAATATCCTTAAATTTCCTTAAAATTAAAGAACAAAACATGTAGTTCTTCACTGCATTTTAAATGCTAATAACTTAATAGGTACACAATCCATTTTAAATATTAATGTTATAAGTGAGTGCTTTGAGGTAGCATAATATGTTGTAATCATAACTGAAGTCTATCAGTACTTAAGAGTAGTAATAGAGCTTCACTTATGATACTGAAAATTCATTGTTTAACAGACGTACATAATTGCATTGTAACATCTACATCAATATCTATAGTAGTTGAGCTCCTTCCTGCAAAGTAAATATCCTTTACATTAAAAAGAAAATCCTTGTGTAATTTCTTCATTCTAACCTGAAGCAAGCTGATGTAGTGAAAATAAGGTTACAAATTCACTCAGGTTTATTCACCACCAGGCTTCATCACCTTGGTTCAGGTTGGAATGAGCACAATGCTGTTAGTGTTTTACATTAGTTCACGGCATGTGAAACAAGCTGTAGCAGTTTCTTTCTGATGAAAGACATAGGAACATTTTGCATGTTGTGCAGGAAAACCTTGTCTTCTCAGGACAGCCTGGATACCTACACCTGCGTCTCTCTGTGTACTTTGGCAGTGATGTAGGCATATGCAAAGCATGTGTTGTACGATGTGGAAAGCTAGGCAGAGGCAGCACACGTTTCCTGTCATGATCCTCATCTGATTCAGAGTCAGTCGCATCATCAGGTTGACAGCTAAGCTCACCACTAATCAAAGATTCTGCAATGTGCATTTTAAACATCATACTGTCCATGGCTTTTGTACCAGCTTTCTGGCAGTCATGTCTGTATTCTAGCCAAGAATTTCCACAAGCTAAGTCAAAGAGATGTAGAATTGTTCTCACTGAAAACTTTGCAGTACGAGACTTACTGCGGTAGTAGAACAGCACTTGATCTGCAACGTCCACCCCACCCATATTTGTGTTGTATGCCTCAACTACTCTGGGACGGAAAAAGTTCAGTGGCCTCAAGAGAAGCAGTTGGCCAGTCATCACCTTCCTCTTCATCCTCCTCCTCCTCCTCAGAGGCCTCAAGCAGGCGTAGTATCTCCTCCGTATCTGTAAAAGGAAAAAAAGATCAAGGAATGTTCACATAAGATGCATCTCAAGAAATGTTCCCAGTCACTGTCAATTATGATCTGAATGCACAAACTCTGTGCAAAAGCCTCTATTTTCCTCAGTAATGTTGAACAGTAATGCTACAATAGAAAAAGCTTGTAATTTATACAACATAAATTTTCACTAATCATAACTGTGGTGGAGTTTATTATGTGTTTGATATAACAATGTGAAATGCTAAGGTAATTTGACATTTAATTCCTGACACCATTTTTAAATGCATTGGCTTGATTTAATTAAATACTTGTAATTTACTTTTATTACTGTAAAACCAACTGGGATACCTTAATCTCAATTACACTCAACCATAAAGGCTACAGAAACTCAACTTTCAATTCTTTCACATCTGCTTTGCTTTTAAAAGCCTATTACATTAATTAAATGTCTTTATGTTTTTTAAATCCCATGCTGCAGTAAACTCACACAACAGTCCCTTTAAATTGATTAGGACGTGTACAATTGCATCAACTTTCAATAGGAAATCTTCCACATTATTCTGAAGAAGTTCCAAATACCTCTGTAAGCTTCCATAACCTTAAGCACTTTACAAAGTCATTAATTCAAAAGAAATCAGTGAACTTCTGTAACACCGATGCCCCAAATTTGGAACAACTCAACAGCAGGCACACCAATGTCCCAAATTTAGAACCAGATCTACAGCACCCATCCACTACAGAATTATTAAAAATGCATGATTATCGGATTTTAAGACATCAGGCACATGAACAACTGTCCTGCGTCAAAAACAAATCCCAAAATTAAATGTCTACATGTCTCTGACTTTCCAAGCTGCAGTGCACCCATAAAACACTCCCTTTAAACTCATTAAAACGAGTACAATCTTATTAACTTTTGATGTGAATTCTCCAGTATGATATTCTGTAGTAGCTCCAAATACCTCTGTAAGCTTCAGTGACATTAATCACCTTACAGAGTCTTTAATGCTTCCTTAAAATAAATTTGTGATCTACTGTAGCACAGTAGTAGGTAATGGTGACAGTGACGGGACCAAAATAATTCGCAAGCATGATCAAGAATTTGCAGCCAAAAAAAAATGACGTCGAAAAATTTTTGTACGTCGAATTTCCTGGCCGGCCGTGCGGCCAGTCAGCCGGACGGCCAGCCAGCCGCGCGGGCAGCCAGCCGCCGAGGGGACCTCCCCACTACCCAACCGGGGAGTGGTCACAAACCTACCCAAAAGTGACCATTCCCCCCACCCACCCACCCCACCCCAAACACCCACCACCTTCCACGCCATCGTGTCTCCCCGGAGGCCTGAGCGTCACCCTCCTGCCGGGGATTGGTTAGGGGCGTCCTTTCGCGCCGTGCCGGGGCGTCGCCCTCCTGCCGGGGATCGGTTAGCGCGAGCGGTGACGTGTTCGGGGGATCGGTTAGGGGCGTCCTTTCGCGCCCTCCTGCCGGGGATCGGTTAGCGCGAGCGGTGCCTTGTTCAGGGGATCGGTTAGGGGCGTCCTTTCGCACTGTGCCGGGGCGTCACCCTCCTGCCGGGGGATCGGTCCTTTCGCACCGTGCCGGGGCGTCGCCCTCCTGCCGGGGGATCGGTCCTTTCGCGCCGTGCCGGGGCGTCCTTTCGCCCCAGTGCCGGGGGATCGGCTAGGGGCGTCCTTTCGCACCGTGCCGGGGCGTCACCCTCCTGCCGGGGGATCGGTCCTTTCGCACCGTGCCGGGGCGTCACCCTCCTGCCGGGGATCGGTTAGCGCGAGCGGTGACTTGTTGGGCGGAGGCCTGTGGCTACCTTTCCCCCTCCCTCTCCCTCTCCCGCTATTGATTTTTTTTCCAGTTTGCCAGCATGTGTGCGTGTCCCCCTCTATGCCCTACCCCTCGCGAGCGGTGACTTGATGGTCAGTCTGAGGGTACCACTACCCCTCCCTCTACCCGCTATTGATTTTTCAGTTTGCCAGCATATGCGTGTGTGTGTGCGTGTGTTACTGTTGATTTTCATATTGACTGGAGTTATATCGATTGTCTTTTCAGTGAGGGGTAGGAACGGGAAAAGTAGATTTTATACATTTTTATTGAAATATAGTGGAAAAAAAATGGTATGACAAGTTATTATATTACCTTAATCTAGTCTATTTTATTTGTTCTTTCTTAATCCAGGCTAATTTGTTCTTTCTTAATCCAGACTAAATACATGCTAAGCCTAAAAACAAAAACACACAATCGCCATAAAAAAAAAAAGACATATTACAAACTCACACCGTACAGGCTCAAAGAAATACAATGGAAACCCACCCATCCTACCCTTTTTTTCCCTCCCCAAAATAAATCCTAATTGAAAGAGGCATATTACAAACTTATGTCGTACATGCCCAAAGACAGCCCATAAAGGATGACAACACAGTACATATACAAATGAAGAAAAAAAATACACAACACAGCACATATATATAAAAAAATAATACACACAGAGCGAGTACATATATAAAAAAAGATTGTTAAGCACTAAATATAGGACTCTCACAGATTCGGCCACCATATGCATCTCTAACTTCCAAGACATTAGTGAATTTTATTCGCTTCCTCATAAAATCCATAATGGATTTTAGTAACTTCCCCACCACCCACCCCGCCTATGACACTTCCAAGAAAGGTCAAGCGGGGTATGTCAAGTCAGAAGTGGGCGCGGCCGCAACACTTCCGCCATATGCTGCATTTTTTTTTCCAGTCGTGATTGACGCATTTCATGATCTTTTTGCTGCAGACGACTTCGCCGCCGCTCTCGCGATTCAGCGCCCGACGGAGAGTCAAGACACACCATCACCGAAGCGTGTCTGTTGTTGTTGCCGTGGACTTATGAAAAGATAGAGAAACATTATTAGACAAAAAAAAATCAATCTCTCTCTCTCTCTCTCTCTCTCTCTCTCTCTCTCTCTTTTGTAAGAATAAAAAAATACTTACTATGCGTTACGCTGTCCGGTGGGTCGTTCTTCAGATGAGACACTGGTAATGGAGGTATCACATCCTTCCCTCAGCACACACCGCCCCATTTTACCGACACCTCCCAACGCGCCGCGGTTGTTGTTGCCCAATGACTCGCCCGTGATATGTTCACCGGTAGACTTGGGAGTTTCTGGAACATCCCCCACCTCACCACCACCAACATCCGCTGAAATGACAAGAAATATATATATATATATATTTTTTAAACACAATGAATAAGAAATACACACACACCAGCGCTTGTGCGCGCAGAAAAAAAAAATACAAGAGGCGGATATCTCACCTCCGTTTCTGGGATGTGATGTGTTATCCACGGCTTCAGCTTGGGATGTGTTATCCATGGCTTCAACTTCTAATGCGGCTTGACCCATTATCTGATCGTCAACATCGTCATCATGAAGAGTTGCAGCGGCAGCGTGGGGCTGTTGTTGTTGTTGTTGTTGTTGTTGTAAGTTCATGACGGCGAAGACTTCCTCCATGACGCTCCTCTCGCAACGTTAGGGGACTGACTAAGCTACCCGGGGTTATTTGGGGCATATGCGCACACTACCACAAGCCTTTTCTTCTTCCGAGGCTACCCCAGGTTATAGGGGACACGCCCACACATGTATGCAAACACGCGCGCACATGCCCAAAACCACAAGCCATTCTTCATCCGAACAATAGGAAAGCGTGAACAAACTCACACCCACCCGGTCACGTCGCACGAAAAAAAAAAAAACAGAATCCTGTTCTTAATAACTACATATAACTACACACACGCCATAAATGAATAAGCTATATACTACTTCTCTACATTTTTTTTACACATAGGAAAGCGTGAACAAACTCACACCCACCCGGTCACATCGCACGAAAAAAAAAAAATCCTGTTCTTAATAACTACATATAATTGCACACACACGCCATAAATGAATAAGCTACATGCTACTGCTCTACATTTTTTACACACACACATTGTAGCATTTAATAAGTTAGCCACATATCTTAGAAATACAATGCTTGTAAGTCAGTCCTTGACTAGATTGACAAAATGTTTTTTATACATGGGGCATTTTAAACATTCTATAAGCATATGTTAACACCTTTCTGTCATTCTTCAAAAATTTCCTAAATCATAATTATCTTTCAGAAACTGACTAGTCCTCTCTAAGCCTATTTTATTACATAAGTATACGAATTGAATGCAATACACGCCACACACCAGAGTTTTGTCCGACTGTAATCTTGCGGCAAGTTTAAAAACAGGATAATCTTTATGCTTATTTAAGAAACTTCGAAAGTACTTAGAATATAATGATGGGGTCAGGGCGTATGTGTCGAAGAAATATATACACTTATCACTAACATAGAACACCACCCAGTGACCCATTTTCGAAGCTTGCGATGCGCCTAACACATTAGCAATAAAGACAATGGGCTTGTCTGACTCACTCCTTAGATTTAATTTCGCTACATCGTCAGCGGGAAGACAGCCTAAGAAATATATATTATTGTGATAAAGTTTTCCTTGTAGAGCTTTCATAATTTGTTGATTATTCATTATGCTCTAGTGTCGCAAGACACGTGCCTCTCCGAGTTGATTGACAACACTCCCTTTGTATCCCCAAAACAGATAATTACTAAATTTTCATCCAAGCCTTTTTTAAGCTGAAGACTTATGCGTAAGTTTCCACTGTGTTCAAGAGGCACTGTGCCTCGTATGTCTTCCGGTAACAAACTAAAACAAACACTGTCCTTCCTTTCTTAAAGCTATCGTAATCAAGCAAAGTGTCATTTTCTACTCTAAACTATCTAAAATATCATAATAGACTCGCGTACACTCGTGGGGAAAAGAAACCGTATTTTATACATATTCATACCATTGACAGAGACTGTTAGTTCAGACAAATCAGCATTCTTGAAATACAAGCCATTTTTATTATATACACCGAAAAGGCCCTCATGTCAGCCATAACGATATATAAACGCTCTGGAATGACATTTCCCCACGGTTGGTCACAGACAATACTTGTCTGCTGTTTGCCGAGAACCAGAGATTTATATAACGTCTTGTTAAATATTGTACGCGTTATTTTTCCTGTCTCTAATTCTTTATTTAATGCAAGCAATGCTGACGGATAGGGTTGGAGTCTGGTGACCCAAAGTTTAGCAAAATCAATATGGGCACGCACAGCACTCCCATCGCCGTCAGTGTTCAAATACCAAGCTTCGTTAGCTAACTCAAGCCTTATTCTCAATGGGATGTCGTCGCATAAATACTGATCACAAGAAGTAATGTCCGACATTAATGGGAAGGTGAGATGAAGACCGTGATCTTTGATATCTTTTAAATGTCTCTTGTATTTGCTCCCAAGGCTAGTGAAGTATGCGGCGTCATAGGTTTCGGCTACGCCTGCTCCACCCGACCTGTTATCTTTGAGGAGGTTTCCTATTTCTCCGAATGATTTGAGTTTTAACGTGGAGAAGGTGGTGAGCATTTTTAGGAATGACCAGTAATTAAAGTATGGGTTACTTTCAACCATTTGATCGCCTACATACACCTGAATTGATTTGAACATGGTATTAGCAGTGCCATTGCAGAATTCGACATTGACAGCCTCCTCGACTTTTGTTTGTCCATCAGCTTGAGTGACACTTAATTTCAACTCAAGAATTAATTTAGCAAGATCGATATATACCCCTTCACCCCCGGCACGCGGAACTCTAGGTACTTATCTTTTAACCGGGCGTGGCTGGACAAATTTACAGGTAAAATGCCGACAAGAGTTTTAGACGCAATAGAGCTCTCAACCTGGCGTTGTCTGTTGATTCTAGGGAATTCGTCAACCACACTGAGCGCATAATCAGAAATCGGAACGGAGGGAGCGGCGGAGGCCATGCTGTTGTCGCTTTCGTCGCCCGCTATATACTAATGGAGACACTGGTCGCGGAGCGGGCGACGTGTTAACTTGATAAGAGACCACTCAATAAAAAAAAAATGGCAAGACCACGCGCGCGCGCGGGTCAGATTGTTCCATCCTTCCACTTTTTTTTTTTTTTCATGAGTGTCCACCGCACCTCCACATTACTAAATTATATCAAACACATCGCTGTTCTTTCTCTCGCAACCACTTTTCCTTTTATTAATTTTTTTTTCTTCTTGTTTCGCGAAGTAACTCTTCTTTTTTTTCCTCCTTTAATAATTCTAGCACCTACGTCACTTAAGGCTTCAATACCTCTTTTCTTTAAAGCGCCTCTCACACTTCTTTGTCCACTGCTCACATCCTGGATAACATCTTGAGTAAACTTAAGCGCTGAGGGCTTAACGGTTCTGAATAGAAAGGGCATTACACTCTTGGCTAGGTTTGCGAGCGTACTAAAATACCGCCACCTCGTTGATGTAGTCTTGCAGGATGGGCGAAATGCACAGTTCGAATATTGTCAAAACCACCCCCACCTGATGTGGAAAGCTACTCAAAAGACTTGAAAATTCACCTCCGTAGGCGGAAGAAACACTGTTCGCGACGATGACTGCATGACCACTAGTTAAAAAAAAATATAAAGCATCATTTTTATAGCTACACAGTGGTTTGTGTCTGTCGCCCATCCCCGGCAGTTGAGGCTTTCGCGGGGAGATTCTTCGTCCCCTCTTCCTGCCCCAAGAGCATTACCTTAACGTTATTCAAATCTAGTTGGTGGGCAAAAGATCTTAACTCCTTCAAGTAGGCCACGTTCCATTCATGATCCATCTTTCCCTTCGTCCTACGCCGGTAGGAAAAATGACTTTTCGAATGTTTTTTTTCTGCTTTACATAATCACCAAGCTCATTGAGGCAACATTTAAAATTATCGCGTCTGCTTTGCTTGGTGTCCGACATTAAACCGTTCACATAATGCATATCTCTGCTGGTTTCAATAAAATATCTTGACACGTCATTATATTCTACAGATTCACCCTGACAAAATTGAGTCACCATACCCACCACAATGGGATAATTTGATTCCGTGGGTGGTTCCTTCACTACCAGCGACCCCACATTCGGTCTGTCACTCCAAACGACTCTGTTCAAATTATAAAGTTGTTTCCGATTTTCAAAGAGATTAGCATAGCCATACACTTCAGCCAAGTCCTTGGCTATACCGCTAAGTTTAAAACTGCTGGCGTTGATGGTGGCTACTAAACACACACTGTCGTCAATGAACTGGCGATCGGTCATTCGCCCCTTCACAGGAATGATGGGATAATCTGACATGTTTATAGAAAAATATATATTAATTCTCGCTCTTACTCACGCTTAGTGTCTCCCTGTCCCGCGAGGTCACACAAGTGCCTATATCCCACCCCAAAACAAAATCCTTTTTATACGCGATAATTCTCCCACGTCATACCCGGCATCCGCGCGGGGCGAGAAAGAAGGCGTGGGGCGTGGCTTTGCCCGAATTGGGGCACTTCTCCTTCCTCCCCCACCTCCTCCTCCAAACAGTTGCTTCCTTGCCTTATTATTGCGTATAAATGAGGGATCTAAGTTTGTGTTGTGGAAAAGCATTTTAATAAATGGTATATCATCAGCTTTGAAGCCTAATTTGCTGTTGACGTCACTTAAGGTTTGCAATATATCAATGACGTTAAAATTATTAATGGGGCTCAAAAGATTTCCGTTTGTATCCCATGTAATTCCTGGAGTATGTTTCATGAGAGCTAAGAAAGCTTTGGCATAATCCCTTTGAGCTGCTTTCATTCTAACATCAATCCTGTTATCTATGGCGGGTTTCGAATCGATAGTATTGGTGGGGAACGTCGTGCGAGGACCTATGGCCGCTATAGATGGCGGGTGGTTGTTTGGGGTTAATACATCTTGCAGCGCGCGTCTCTTTATATTTTTAATGCAGTTGACGCCTTGACCGTCGAACCCGACAACGGTTTCCACTCTCTTTTCTTTTTTCCTCGTCCGTCTTTCTGTTTCGTTTTATGTTACGGCTCCCCGTAGAAGACTTGAGTAAAATTGTTCTGCTGTTGATTTCGGGATGAGACAATATTCCTTCATTTTGTTAAAAGACCAGTTATGACACTAGCTGCCAGAGGTAACAGCACAGAGAGTATAGCACCGCCCCGCTGTGTTCGCAGTATTTTTTTTTTAGTGTACTTACCCCTTGTTGGCGAGTTTCCTTATGTGTTTTTATATTTGTTCAGGGATTTCACAATCTTTGTATTTCGCGTAAGATTAGTTTTAGGAAATTTAGAAACACTTCTGACAAGCAATCTATATGTTTCTTGTTCAACACTGCAATTACTTTTTCCGCTTGTCGGGGAGAGTTTAGCCAACAACAAAACAAGATCCTTGTGAACAAAGGCGAGGGAGGTGCTTTTTTTCTTCTTGTTGGTGAATTCGAGGTCATTAGGAAATATCTTGAGCGTCTATCCAACAGTCTTGACTCGGATCATAACCCAACCAAGATACAAAAATTGTTTGCGACCGTTCACCACTCTCGATTTTTTATGCTGACGGGAAAACGTCCGGTAGCTGAACTTTGATAAGCTCCTCTTTGTAAAACAAGCCTTGGATGGGTTGATTGGATAAATCTTGCAAGGTATAAACCAATGGGGATTGTCGATAATCCACGCTTGCAATTTTAAATATTTCTTCTGTGTTTTGAATATGAAAGCCTCGGCTAAATTTAGAAGCTTTATCAGCGCCCACGAGTCGAACGTAGTCTCCGATGTTCAGCATACGACTGGCTTTGCCTTGACGCTTTTCTCTATTTTTATAATTATGCATTTTCTTAAACTGACGAATGATTCCTCGCGGGTCCTTCATGGCATGTACTTCGGCTGGGGTTTTCCTAGACGTGCGTGAGGCGTGCGGTTATAGCTCTCAGTACCTTCTGCAAGATGGAAATATACTCGAGTTTATTGTGAGCTGTCATATACCTATATATTCGACCCTTCAGAGTTCTGATAAATCGCTCAGCAAGGCTGCTTTTTATCTCTTGGGAGTAAACGCTGTACATTTTTATCTCTTTACTTTGCAAATAGGTTTGAAGTGGACGATTATAGAACTCTTTGCCTCGGTCAACACAGAGCCTAGAGACCCCACTGAAAGCAGCGTCTTCCTCTAGCAATGTCTTCATTGCCATTACCATCGATTTTGCATCTTTACGTTTAAGAGGCAGGGCTTTGGCGTACCTGGAAAATGCATCAACGCAGACTAAGATGTAATTATGACCTCCATTAAAGCGGGACAATTCTTTCATGTCCGCGAGATCTGCTGCTATGATAACTCGCGGTTTGGGACTGAGAATAGCGCGTCGCTTAAACTTATGGGGTTGTATCTTATGTAATGTGTGTGTTCTGCAACCTTCCATAAACTGTTCAACATCGCGCATAGAAACGTCGGGTTCAATGGCTCTCGCTGCTAAAAATAAAGGCCTCACTCCACTTAAGCCTCCAGGTACTTGAGGGTCTTCATAAAGTGACTTTAAAAGACGTGTCTTGGATGGGGCTAGCATATCGCTCACTCTCTCCACGAGTACACAACCTCACAGGAGCCGTCGTTCGCTATATTTGATCTGAGTGATAGGACCTCGGGGGTAGTTATGCAGACGTCAGCCAGCAGATAGCCGTATGGTTTTCCCGCAACAGCTCGCTTGTAGATACTGAGAAATGCCTGGGCTCTGTCACGACCATACAATTGACGACCTAGAAGTTCAATTTGACCAAGATCTCTTTGTTTAAGCAAAACGAAATGAGTGCAATTGAGGGATATGCTTCGCGCATACTTTCCCTGCATAAATAAGTTCTGAGAAATGAGTATGGAGCTAAGGCCAAGATGTCTGCCTTTAATAAAAACGTTGGCGACGCTTTCATCATTGGCAGCGCGTAAAAGTTATCGTCATATACTACTAACATAGATTTATTTTTCTGACAGAGATCAATTTCCTGTTCTGGGTCTATAATGTCCTTACTAAGTATTACTTTATTTTGCAGCTCTGGCAAGTCTTGAATGGGATGATGTGTTGCACCGCAAATAAGAACTCGATAGAATTTGTCACAATATTTCCGCACAAGTCGCGTCACTAGCTGTGTCTTCCCAGATCCTGACGCACCGGCCACAAATATCCTCCCTCCTCGCTCGCGGGGAAATAAATCGATAAGGTCTTCCCCATAACACTCTTCCATGGCAAAAGTCTCGCCATGAGTGAGCGTTTTGCTGGCCCACTGATTTTAAAAGAGAGGGTGGGTGGGTGTAATGTGCAAGACGATCGTGGCCGAGCGGTTTTCTTCAAAGTATATTTTTCGTCCATACTGATCCGTCACCACTACCGCCACTGAATCTATAGCGTTCTTCGCCAACTTTTTATACAGAGGTCTTTGCACTGAGTAATAATTGTTACTCCAACCGTAACGCAGAGTGGCTAAAATGTTCACAGTTTGGCTAGCAAATCGCGTGGGCTGGATTATGTCGCAATAGAGGTGGAGATAGTCCACGTCGGCGTGGGGGTCTGGCGGGAAATCGGCATTTACCTGGCGAAGCGAGTAATGTGACTCCTCATCCGTGACGAATATATCATAGTAATGATTAGGAATAAATCCAAGAATAGCCGCCAATCTGGGCTTAAATAATAAACTTATTTTGCAATAATTTAGATTACCGCAGCCATCTATAGAGCGTTTGTGGTAGCATACAAAATTTTTGGTCCAACTCAGTATTCCGCCTTCTCCATCAAAATAATCCTTGTAATTTGTAAACCCAAACACTCCATTTAATATAGCTTGCCAGTATGTATTAAGGTCAGCCACAATTGTGCTTATTTGCTTGCTCGTTATATTTTTCGAGGGAGACAGCGAGTACCGCAACTGTTTTCCTGAGGTGTCATTGAGCGTTTCTGTGTAAACTTCCACTATGGCTTCTTTGTCTTCTCGATGGAGGGTGTATACTTCTCTAGGAATAAAAATACCGTGTAAGGCAACCTGATAATCTCGGTCGGGGTGTAAATTTAACGGTATGATTTCATTTTTAAATGAACCTGGCACGTTGTCGGGATAAAGATATATATTTCTTGTCATTTCAGCGGATGTTGGTGGTGGTGAGGTGGGGGATGTTCCAGAAACTCCCAAGTCTACCGGTGAACATATCACGGGCGAGTCATTGGGCAACAACAACCGCGGCGCGTTGGGAGGTGTCGGTAAAATGGGGCGGCGTGTGCTGAGGGAAGGATGTGATACCTCCATTACCAGTGTCTCATCTGAAGAACGACCCACCGGACAGCGTAACGCATAGTAAGTATTTTTTTATTCTTACAAAAGAGAGAGAGAGAGAGAGAGAGAGAGAGAGAGAGAGAGAGAGAGAGAGAGAGAGAGAGAGAGAGAGAGATTGATTTTTTTTTGTCTAATAATGTTTCTCTATCTTTTCATAAGTCCACGGCAACAACAACAGACACGCTTCGGTGATGGTGTGTCTTGACTCTCCGTCGGGCGCTGAATCGCGAGAGCGGCGGCGAAGTCGTCTGCAGCAAAAAGATCATGAAATGCGTCAATCACGACTGGAAAAAAAAATGCAGCATATGGCGGAAGTGTTGCGGCCGCGCCCACTTCTGACTTGACATACCCCGCTTGACCTTTCTTGGAAGTGTCATAGGCGGGGTGGGTGGTGGGGAAGTTACTAAAATCCATTATGGATTTTATGAGTGGAAGCGAATAAAATTCACTAATGTCTTGGAAGTTAGAGATGCATATGGTGGCCGAATCTGTGAGAGTCCTATATTTAGTGCTTAACAATCTTTTTTTTATATATGTACTCGCTCTGTGTGTATTATTTTTTATATATATATGTGCTTGTGTTGTGTATTTTTTTTCTTCATTTGTATATGTACTCGTGTTGTCATCCTTTTATGGGCTGTCTTTGGGCATGTACGACATAAGTTTGTAATATGTCTCTTTCAATTAGGATTTATTTTGGGGGAGGGAAAAAAAAAAGGGTAGGATGGGTGGGTTTCCATTGTATTTCTTTGAGCCTGTACGGTGTGAGTTTGTAATATGTCTTTTTTTTTTTATGGCGATTGTGTGTTTTTGTTTTTAGGCTTAGCATGTATTTAGTCTGGATTAAGAAAGAACAAATTAGCCTGGATTAAGAAAGAACAAATAAAATAGACTAGATTAAGGTAATATAATAACTTGTCATACCATTTTTTTTTCCACTATATTTCAATAAAAATGTATAAAATCTACTTTTCCCGTTCCTACCCCTCACTGAAAAGACAATCGATATAACTCCAGTCAATATGAAAATCAACAGTAACACACGCACACACACACACGCATATGCTGGCAAACTGAAAATCAATAGCGGGTAGAGGGAGGGTAGTGGTACCCTCAGACTGACCATCAAGTCACCGCTCGCGAGGGTAGGGCATAGAGGGGACACGCACACATGCTGGCAAACTGGAAAAAAATCAATAGCGGAGAGGGAGGGGAAAGGTAGCCACAGGCCTCCGCCCAACAAGTCACCGCTCGCGCTAACCGATCCCCGGCAGGAGGTGACGCCCCGGCACGGTGCGAAAGGACCGATCCCCGGCAGGAGGGTGACGCCCGGCACGGTGCGAAAGGACGCCCCTAGCCGATCCCCGGCACTGGGGCGAAAGGACGCCCGGCACGGCGCGAAAGGACCGATCCCCGGCAGGAGGGCGACGCCCCGGCACGGTGCGAAAGGACCGATCCCCGGCAGGAGGGTGACGCCCGGCACAGTGCGAAAGGACGCCCTAACCGATCCCCTGAACAAGGCACCGCTCGCGCTAACCGATCCCCGGCAGGAGGGCGCGAAAGGACGCCCCTAACCGATCCCCCGAACACGTCACCGCTCGCGCTAACCGATCCCCGGCAGGAGGGCGACGCCCCGGCACGGCGCGAAAGGACCAATCCCCGGCAGGAGGGTGACGCTCAGGCCTCCGGGGAGACACGATGGCGTGGAAGGTGGTGGGTGTTTGGGGTGGGGTGGGTGGGTGGGTGGTGGGGGGGGAGGGGGGGGAATGGTCACTTTTGGGTAGGTTTGTGACCACTCCCCGGTTGGGTAGTGGGGAGGTCCCCTCGGCGGCTGGCTGCCCGCGCGGCTGGCTGGCCGTCCGGCTGACTGGCCGCACGGCCGGCCGGGAAATTCGACGTACAAAAATTTTTCGACGTCATTTTTTTTTGGCTGCAAATTCTTGATTATGCTTGCGAATTATTTTGGTCCCGTCACTGTCACCATTACCTACTACTTAGCACCGATGCCCCAAAATTGGAACAAGCTCAAACGCACCCCCCTGAACTGCTTAAAATGGAATGATTTTCGGGTTTTCGGACTTCAGGCACATGAACAACTCTCCTGTGTCTCCTACAAACCATTAAAAGCTAAAAATCCTAAAGCAAACGGCTGTAAATAAGGATTACTTACCCATGTCCTTCAGAGAGCGGAGAAGACAAGCACCACATGCAGTTCCCTTGATTGGCGCCGCTCTTCTGCTTGTAAACATGCCGCGTTTTCTAACAGAAAATGAGCTAGAGGGATTGAAGAAAACGTGCCTTGGTATTAATTGGAAAACTATAATAAATTTTTTTTCTGTGATTTTTTTAGTTTTGTCCCGAAACTGGGATATATATATATATATATATATATATATATATATATATATATATATATATATATATATATATATATATATATATATATATATATGTATATATATATATATATATACACACACACACACACACATTTGCAAACAGTAGGAACTCTTTGTTTCCCCCAAAAAATTCCTGGTGTGGCTGTCCCTTGAGAGAGGCAGCAATCACTTATGGGCGGAGAAGTGAAACTCATTAAGGAGTGACAAGCCAAAATAAGAGGCCTAGGCGGGGCCAGGAACTCCTGTGTGTGTGTGTGTGTGTGTGTGTGTGTGTGTGTGTGTGTGTGTGTGTGTGTGAGAGAGAGAGAGAGAGAGAGAGAGAGAGAGAGAGAGAGAGAGAGAGAGAGAGTCTGCCCCTTCTTCCCGCTGTTTCACCCTTCTCCTCGTCGTAAGATTTATTCTATACAGGTTCAACTTAATAACTGTCTTTTACTAGTTTTGTAATAATTTACACGCAAATAAATATCACTGTTAAAATGTTAGTAATGAGCTATATACCCGCAAAGTTTTGGGGCCAGAGAGAGAGAGAGAGAGAGAGAGAGAGAGAGAGAGAGAGAGAGAGAGAGAGAGAGAGAGAGAGAGAGAGAGAGAGAGAGAGAGAGAGAAATCGATAAATTAATAAATAAATATAGAGAAAAGCAAACAAAGAGAGAAGGAAAGGAGAAAGAGAGAAAAAAAGCGATTAGAAGAATGAGAGAAAGAAAGAAAAAAAGAAAGAGGGAAGGAAACAAAGAAAGAAAGCAAAACAAAGAGAGAAAGGAAGAAACAAAAGAAAGAAAGAGGAATTAAGAAGAAAGAACTAAACTGAGGAAAGAGAAGAAAAGAAAGAAAGAAAGAAAGAAAGGAAGGAAAAAAGAGAAAAAAGAAAGAGAAGGTTGAAAGATATAAAGCAGAAGATGAAAGGGAGAAGGAGAGAAGAAGAATAAAAGAAGAAAGAGAAAAGGGAGAAAGAGAAAGAAAAAAAAGAAACAGAAAGAATCAGAAGAATGAAGGAGAAAGAGAGAAAGAAAGAAAGCAGAAAGAAAAAAAGGAAGGAAGAGAGTAAGAAAGGAAGGAAGAAAGGTCTTGAGCGAGTAATCACTTATAAGAGAAGCAAGGAAAAAAAGCCGGAGAAAGGGAGAGGTGGTAGTGAGACTTAATGAGGTGATAGTAGGAAAAGTAGCTGGCGGAGAGAGAGAGAGAGAGAGAGAGAGAGAGAGAGAGAGAGAGAGAGAGAGAGAGATGGGGGGGGGGGGGAGCATTTTATATCAGCCAGCCATTCAGGTCAGGTCATGACCAAGTCGCGAAAGCTATTGGTTGAGCGGTCGGGAGAGAGGGGGTGTCCGAAACGGGCTAACGTCCTTGCCAAACCTGGAGGTTACACTTTTATCCTATCCGACAATTAGAGGTAAAGTCACCCATGACGGCCACTTCTATTGAAGGACATAAAGAATATAAAAACTACATTAAATTGCAGTTATCAGAAAAGCTACAAGGAGGAAAATATACTATTATTATATACAGATTAAATTCAATGAAATGTATAACACAAACATCATTGACGTAACTTCAACAAAGTTAATGTTTGTTAACACCGAGACACTCCAATATGCCGCCCAATGTTGCCAGGAACACCAGAACGAGTTTTGTTGTATAGCATAATATACAAATGAATCAGGAACATCAGACAATAAAAGTTAATAAGGTAATAAGGAACCAAATTTCAAGTGTGAAATCTATTACAGGCTGGAGAACTGTCCCTCCATGACTTTTCACTGCTTGTTAAAACACTGCAGAGGATGTATTCTCACCTGTGCCAGTCGCCTCACGTCCTAAGTCTCCGAGCTTCTTCTTGGTGTGGCGCTTGAAGTCGGAGAACTTCACGCGCACCTCCTCCACGCTGCGCCCGACCTCACTCACGGCGTTGACCTCCTCCACCACAGCTTCCCAAGCTCGTTGTTTGGCTGCAGCGGTGAGGCAAGATGACAGCGGCCCTGTGATGGTTTGCCATCTTTGCCGCACCGCTGTGATGAGGGCTAAAACTTCCTCGGTGGAAAAATTGGGCCGCCTTCTCTTCACAGCTGCCGCCATGTGTTGAAAGTGAGGCGCGCTGCTGGCGTTAGCGTCGCCGAACCTTCATCATTAGTATCCATACACAACAGAATGCTCACCAAATGACGGAAAACTATGAAGGTAACAGAAACGTGCAGAATATTGTATAAGCGATTATATTTTTATTTCAAAGATAAATATACAGTTAACGTGCCTTCATTCGTGAAAAACACATCTAATTGAGAGATTACAACGCTAATTATTTGTTTTAAGGCAGTATTTACCCCTGTACAATACACATGTCTTGATTTTGAAGTCTGTGTATTAGTAAACAAACGACACGTGAAAGCTGAAATACAGCATCAAAGGTCGCACGTGATTGGCTGTCCAGCCCAACCAATCGTTGCTAGGGTGCGAGTTACCGGAGCGTTACCAAAGCGTTGATGAATGCCGTGTTTGAAAGATGCCGCAGCTGCGGTAGCGCTCCGGTAAATGTGAGAGATACCGGAGGCGTGGCTGGTAAGATTGATGAATCCAGCCCCAGGCTGGTGTTGCGCGAAATAACTCCTCGTACATGACTCATGACGTACAGTTTCTGATATCATATTTACCCCTCAACGCCCTTGATCACAATTGTATTCAGCTGATCTTGTACATAATGTCTGAGGCTATTGCCTAATAAATTTATCAAACAAACTGTCTGAACACCGCTAGGAAGGGTTGATTGATTGATGGTTTATTGTTGCAAAGTTATACAACAAAGGAGGCAATTATATATGTTTAGTTTCGTGGTGCTGCCTACGGATATATCAGTAGTCGCTGGGAAGGGTTGATGATTGATGGTTTATTGTTGCAAAGTTATACAACAAAGGAGGCAATTATATCTGTTTAGTTTCATGGTGCTGCCTACGGATATATCAGTAGTCGCTGGGAAGGGTTGATGATTGATGGTTTATTGTTGCAAAGTTATACAACAAAGGAGGCAATTATATCTGTATAGTTTCATGGTGCTGCCTACGGATATATCAGTAGTCGCTGGGAAGGGTTGATGATTGAGTGTTTTAACCGTGGCAGGGTTTCTGTTTTGGGTGCTCAGGGTTTGTGGTGACTCCTCACTCATGTCACTGAAACTGTATATACATGTAAGTTTGTATATTATAATTCTAACCTACGTGTACATAAAAGACAGTTAAAAATATATTATACAAACTTGCATGTATATACATCTCAGCGAAAATTATAAAAACTTGCATGTATATACATCTCAGCGAAAAGTGTGAGTCGCCACAAAGCACAAGCACTTAAAACAGAAGCCCCGCCACCTCAGACGCCCGGTTTGTTCTTCTCTCTCGCTGGCGGCTCTCAGGGCGGTGGTGTCGTCATCAGCAACATTCCTCATGCTGTCTCCACCCTAAACAACCTCCTGGCTTGTTTTGCTCTGAGGGTGGTGGCGTTGCTGTCAGCACTGTTCCTCATGCTGTCTCCTCACCCAAAACAACCTGACCTCACCTAAACATTCTGACACTATACAGAACAGCAATTGCACCATACATTCTACGCACACACACACACACACACACACACACACACACACACACACACACACACGAGAGAGAGAGAGAGAGAGAGAGAGAGAGAGAGAGAGAGATTAGAGATAAAAAAAAACATGGTGATTTGCGAGGAAGCATAAAATCCCGCATAAAATAAATGAAAACGCGGAAACAAGGAATTAAAGGATGACCTTAGCCTGAAAATTGCCGACCCCTCACCCCGGGCAAACTAGGCTACTGCTTAAATGTCCCTTTCATGGTATATTTAAGTAATTAAAGGCGCTGATAACGATATATAAGTGTAGTCTGAGGTATAATTCGCGATATTGGCAATTACGATTTTTAAAGAGGAACGGAAGTATAGATTGAGGAAAACATGCTGTGAGTCGTTAGGCGATCGAAATACCTCTCTCCTATGGTTCATAATGATGATTAAATGCGGTAAGAATGAATATAAGTGTAATTTGAGGTGTGTATAGGCTTATTTGAGTGTATTGGGGAGGCGGAGGCGCGGCTCATATACAAGGAGAGGAAAAAAATAGCAATTCTTCACAGGGTCATAAGAAACAATTAGTAGGCTACCCGTGTATTATTTTTTCCCTACAGCAGAGGAGGCAGCCAAGGGCGAATGCCAAATAAGATAAAAAGCCTCCTGCAAAACTATAATGGATACTGTCTCTGTAAGGATCGAGATAAAAATCGTAATGGCTTATTCTTAAACGATTGGGGAGCTGTCTTGATAGAGCGAGTAGCAATTATTATAAAAAACAAAACTATAATTACCTACTGTTCGTAAAACGACCTAAAAAGAATAGAAATGGCCTATTTATTCTGAAACGACTGGAGCAGTGTATTGATGCAAACTAGGGAAAGGCTACTTCAGAGTTTAGCATCAGTAACAGTGATGAAATAACGAAGATGCTGGCTAACTCTTGCATGAGGGAGTTGGACAGCCGCTCATTTTTTTTACAACAACGGAGACAGCTCAAGGGCACAAAAAAAGGAAACAATAATAATAAAAAAAGCCCGCTACTCGCTGCTCCTACAAAAAAAATCAAAAGGTGGCCGAAAGAGGTCGATTTCGGGGTTATTAACGGTAATGGTTCAAGTAGAAAAAGAGACGCAGGTGTGTGACTCAGGATGGAGGGAGGATAGCAGTTCATGTTGAGGTCATTACTGGCATGGACAAAAAAAAAAAAATAATGACGCCTTAGATTAGCTCCACCCTGACCTGGCCCTCATAATCTCGATCCTTGTCTTGAACACGGCCATTTACTTAATCATTAACAAGGAATTTCTGCTCATGTATTGGTTATGAACGGTACTGGTTCAAGTAGGAAAAGAGACTCAGGATGCAGGGAGGGATAGCAGTTCATTTTGAGGTCATTACTGGCATAGACAAAGAAATAATGACGTTTTAAATTAGCTCCACCCGACCCACATGATCTCCCTGTCATGTCTGTCTGAACACCGCTAGGAAGGGTTGATTGATTGATGGTTTATTGTTGCAAAGTTATACAACAAAGGAGGCAATTATATATGTTTAGTTTCGTGGTGCTACCTACGGATATATCAGTAGTCGCTGGGAAGGGTTGATGATTGTTTTAACCGTGGCAGGGTTTCTGTTTTGGGTGCTCAGGGTTTGTGGTGACTCCTCACTCATGTCACTGAAACTGTATATACATGTAAGTTTGTATATTATAATTCTAACCTACGTGTACATAAAAGACAGTTAAAAATATATTATACAAACTTGCATGTATATACATCTCAGCGAAGAGTGTGAGTCGCCACAAAGCACAAGCACTTAAAACAGAAGCCCCGCCACCTCAGACGCCCGGTTTGTTCTTCTCTCGCTGGCTCTCAGGGCGTTGGTGTCGTCATCAGCAACATTCCTCATGCTGTCTCCACCCTAAACAACCTCCTGGCTTGTTTTGCTCTGAGGGTGGTGGCGTTGCTGTCAGCACTGTTCCTCATGCTGTCTCCTCACCCAAAACAACCTGACCTCACCTAAACATTCTGACACTATACAGAACAGCAATTGCACCATACATTCTGCGCACACACACACACACACACACACACACACACACACACACACACACACACACACAGAGAGAGAGAGAGAGAGAGAGAGAGAGAGAGAGAGAGAGAGAGAGAGAGAGAGATTATAGATGACACCTGTACATTAGGGCAACACGCAGACTTAATTCACACCTCGTCTGAGTCTCCTGTCTCTTGTACCCACGGCTTGGCACCTTTGGCACTTCTATGTATTTTTTTGTAATGTTTTTCATTTTAACATTTCTTCTAAGTCACTTTAAAATATACAAACTACAAATTCATACCACTGGGATTTTCGGATGATTGGAGTTTTACTGTATTGGTGTTTTTCTGCATACGTATGTGTGCAAAATAATTGCTGCATTAACAAAAGGAAAGACTTTTTTATTGAAAAGGAATATTAATACTTGAGAAATGGAAGGGCAGACACTTTGACTGATTGATTTAGAATGTTTTTATAGCTATAGTCCGCTCACTTCAGCTGTGAATCCACAATGGCTGGAAATATTGATAAAAGATGAAAGTATAATAATCATTAAATGTTGTTCTCTGACTTCTACTCACCATAATTATTAACAATTGAGGATGGGAAGTTGTGTTAATAGTTGTGGAATCACTGCTTATTCCAATGCTGTCAACAAAACAAACTTATCTATATCAGATGAGCTAAGTAAAGGAATACTAATATTTCTTGATCATAGGATAGTGTTTTGGAGCCAAAATTGTCAGATGCCCTCCCTGCCAACAGCCAGTCAGCAGTGTCTTAATACACTAAGGTAAGATCTAGGGATCCACCTTAACAGAGTGGACTATAGTATAATTCATGTTATGCCACAAAGGCAAAATAAAAAAGGTTAATTCTGTTTTGTTTCTAACTAAAGAAACCTAGTTAATAAAACCTACCAAATTGGACCTGTCACCTTATTTTGACAAGGTAACTGTAATTTTTCCAAGGCTGCAGCCACCTTATCCATAGCACCACTCAGCCTCCTCACTTCAAGAAGGATGTCTTCTTGAACTTCCACCATTTTGGGCCCAACTGGTGGGTTAACCCTCCTCTGCCTGCTGGTGGAAGCGTGAGAAGGTGCCGCTCCTACATCAGGGGGAGATAGAGTTTCTGGGGCACAGTGTACAGGTGCCAATTGAGGGGCCAGCCGGTGAGTAGTAGTAGGGCGGGATGGTGAGGAGGGGCTTTGATGGGCCTTGCAGAGGTGCGGGTGTCAAAGAATCCTCCGAAAGGAAGATTACACACTTCTGTGTCTGCAGAAACTGTACGTAGAGAATCATGATGATAAGAGTCATTCAACATGGTATGATATCTTATCTTGTGCTTTGATTATGAGTAGCGAGGAATTTTAGGGAAACCTAAACTAATATGTCTGCTCAACTTAAGATATATATGTTCAGACCACACAGACTATGCAGAATGGTGATCTCCTTAAACCCAATTGAAACTTCATAAAAGCTTTGCAATTTCTGCCTTAGCAAACATGAAGGTGAAAAGGTCAAGTTGATTTTCAAATCTTGTGTGTTGCACTGAACCACTGAAGGTGGAAGTTTATTTCATAATTAAGTTTCTCTGGAAATCAAGAGTTGGTGGGCAAAACAATAAAATAATAATCTATACCAAATAAAACAAATAAATGTGTTAAAAAATCAAGATATACAACAATGAGTCATGGGAAATCGAACCCATACCTTTAGAGCAACTGATGAGTGGGGTCACCTTCCCTTCATAAGGAGTCCACAGTGTGGGCTGGGATGTTACGGCAAGTGCCGCAGAAGTGGCCCCTGGCATAGTGACTTTGTAGCTCATCATTGGCTCAGTTGGGTTGCTGCCCTGCTGACTACTATTATGAAGGCCTGAGTTCGATTTCCAGCACTCAACGACCAACATTTCAAGATTCTTCACTGCATTATTGAATTTTTTATGGTGAAATATATCAAGTTGGTAGCACTTGTCACAAAGACTAATGTTACGTAGGTTACCAAATACAAAGATTAGCATGAAGTACATTTCATAACATAATTTACCTGCGGACACAGAAGGTGTTGGACGAGGATCTGATTCTAAATCAGATCCTGTGCCCGCTACAACTGCAGGGTCCAGCACCTACGCCATGGCTCCTCAGCATCAGTGAGGGTGTCCGTTTGTACAGAGCCGCCACCTGTACAGTTTTCTAAAAAAATAGTACATGGCAATGCAGTTATGCATAAACTTATTCTGAATCATTACCTGAATAACTGCCCCAACACTGTTGTACCTGTCTTTGCCAAAATAGACAGCTATTTCCACCAAAGTGCCGCAAAAGTGGCCCCTAATTGCACCTGAAAATTTGTCCCAAACCTGGGACATTAGTGTTTTCACTCTTTTTAAAATTACAAGTGTTCTGGATTATGTCATTATAGTAAGAAAGGGAGGG
The DNA here is from genome assembly GCF_024679095.1 of Eriocheir sinensis. Taxonomy (NCBI): domain Eukaryota; kingdom Metazoa; phylum Arthropoda; class Malacostraca; order Decapoda; family Varunidae; genus Eriocheir; species Eriocheir sinensis. Next base: position 600,733 of record NW_026111732.1, read on the forward strand.
AGACAGAAAAAAATGTTTTATGGTTTATTGTTAGGAATTTATTTTCACGTTTAATAATGAAAAATTTAACTTCTAGCTTTCTTAAAAAAAATTTTTTTGTATTTTTATAGAAAATTATACATTCGTAGAAAAGATATATTATCATAAAAAAAATAAAGTAACTTAATATCACATGACTTTTCCAGCTTATCACAGCAAAGGCACTGATCTAGGTAATATAAACTCAAAGACTATAGTTTCTGGTAACAAAATAGAACTGCTATTTTATGACTAGCACAATCATCACATTTCCTTTAATATCCTTAAATTTCCTTAAAATTAAAGAACAAAACATGTAGTTCTTCACTGCATTTTAAATGCTAATAACTTAATAGGTACACAATGCATTTTAAATATTAATGTTATAAGTGAGTGCTTTGAGGTAGCATACATAATATGTTGTAATCATAACTGAAGTCTATCAGTACTTAAGAGTAGTAATAGAGCTTCACTTATGATACTGAAAATTCATTGTTTAACAGACGTACATAATTGCATTGTAACATCTACATCAATATCTATAGTAGTTGAGCTCCTTCCTGCAAAGTAAATATCCTTTACATTAAAAAGAAAATCCTTGTGTTATTTCTTCATTCTAACCTGAAGCAAGCTGATGTAGTGAAAATAAGGTTACAAATTCACTCAGGTTTATTCACCACCAGGCTTCATCACCTTGGTTCAGGTTGGAATGAGCACAATGCTGTTAGTGTTTTACATTAGTTCACGGCATGTGAAACAAGCTGTAGCAGTTTCTTTCTGATGAAAGACATAGGAACATTTTGCATGTTGTGCAGGAAAACCTTGTCTTCTCAGGACAGCCTGGATACCTACACCTGCGTCTCTCTGTGTACTTTGGCAGTGATGTAGGCATATGCAAAGCATGTGTTGTACGATGTGGAAAGCTAGGCAGAGGCAGCACACGTTTCCTGTCATGATCCTCATCTGATTCAGAGTCAGTCGCATCATCAGGTTGACAGCTAAGCTCACCACTAATCAAAGATTCTGCAATGTGCATTTTAAACATCATACTGTCCATGGCTTTTGTACCAGCTTTCTGGCAGTCATGTCTGTATTCTAGCCAAGAATTTCCACAAGCTAAGTCAAAGAGATGTAGAATTGTTCTCACTGAAAACTTTGCAGTACGAGACTTACTGCGGTAGTAGAACAGCACTTGATCTGCAACGTCCACCCCACCCATATTTGTGTTGTATGCCTCAACTACTCTGGGACGGAAAAAGTTCAGTGGCCTCAAGAGAAGCAGTTGGCCAGTCATCACCTTCCTCTTCATCCTCCTCCTCCTCCTCAGAGGCCTCAAGCAGGCGTAGTATCTCCTCCGTATCTGTAAAAGGAAAAAAAGATCAAGGAATGTTCACATAAGATGCATCTCAAGAAATGTTCCCAGTCACTGTCAATTATGATCTGAATGCACAAACTCTGTGCAAAAGCCTCTATTTTCCCTCAGTAATGTTGAACAGTAATGCTACAATAGAAAAAGCTTGTAATTTATACAACATAAATTTTTCACTAATCATAACTGTGGTGGAGTTTATTATGTGTTTGATATAACAATGTGAAATGCTAAGGTAATTTGACATTTAATTCCTGACACCATTTTTAAATGCATTGGCTTGATTTAATTAAATACTTGTAATTTACTTTTATTACTGTAAAACCAACTGGGATACCTTAATCTCAATTACACTCAACCATAAAAGGCTACAGAAACTCAACTTTCAATTCTTTCACATCTGCTTTGCTTTTTAAAAGCCTATTACATTAATTAAATGTCTTTATGTTTTTTAAATCCCATGCTGCAGTAAACTCACACAACAGTCCCTTTAAATTGATTAGGACGTGTACAATTGCATCAACTTTCAATAGGAAATCTTCCACATTATTCTGAAGAAGTTCCAAATACCTCTGTAAGCTTCCATAACCTTAAGCACTTTACAAAGTCATTAATTCAAAAGAAATCAGTGAACTTCTGTAACACCGATGGCCCAAATTTGGAACAACTCAACAGCAGGCACACCAATGTCCCAAATTTAGAACCAGATCTACAGCACCCATCCACTACAGAATTATTAAAAATGCATGATTATCGGATTTTAAGACATCAGGCACATGAACAACTGTCCTGCGTCAAAAACAAATCCCAAAATTAAATGTCTACATGTCTCTGACTTTCCAAGCTGCAGTGCACCCATAAAACACTCCCTTTAAACTCATTAAAACGAGTACAATCTTATTAACTTTTGATGTGAATTCTCCAGTATGATATTCTGTAGTAGCTCCAAATACCTCTGTAAGCTTCAGTGACATTAATCACCTTACAGAGTCTTTAATGCTTCCTTAAAAGAAATTTGTGATCTACTGTAGCACCGATGCCCCAAAATTGGAACAAGCTCAAACGCACCCCCCTGAACTGCTTAAAATGGAATGATTTTCGGGTTTTCGGACTTCAGGCACATGAACAACTCTCCTGTGTCTCCTACAAACCATTAAAAGCTAAAAATCCTAAAGCAAACGGCTGTAAATAAGGATTACTTACCCATGTCCTTCAGAGAGCGGAGAAGACAAGCACCACATGCAGTTCCCTTGATTGGCGCCGCTCTTCTGCTTGTAAACATGCCGCGTTTTCTAACAGAAAATGAGCTAGAGGGATTGAAGAAAACGTGCCTTGGTATTAATTGGAAAACTATAATAAATTTTTTTTCTGTGATTTTTTTAGTTTTGTCCCGAAACTGGGACATATATATATATATATATATATATATATATATATATATATATATATATATATATATATATATATATATATATATATATATATATATATATATATATATATATATATATATATATATATATATATATATATATATATATATATATATATATATATATATATATATATATATACACACACACACACACACACACACACATTTGCAAACAGTAGGAACTCTTTGTTTCCCCCAAAAAATTCCTGGTGTGGCTGTCCCTTGAGAGAGGCAGCAATCACTTATGGGCGGAGAAGTGAAACTCATTAAGGAGTGACAAGCCAAAATAAGAGGCCTAGGCGGGGCCAGGAACTCCTGTGTGTGTGTGTGTGTGTGTGTGTGTGTGTGTGTGTGAGAGAGAGAGAGAGAGAGAGAGAGAGAGAGAGAGAGAGAGAGAGAGAGAGAGAGTTCCTTCTCTCTCTCTCTGTTTCACCCTTCTCCTCGTCGTAAGATTTATTCTATACAGGTTCAACTTAATAACTGTCTTTTACTAGTTTTGTAATAATTTACACGCAAATAAATATCACTGTTAAAATGTTTGTAATGATCTACATACCCGCAAAGTTTTGGGGCCAGAGAGAGAGAGAGAGAGAGAGAGAGAGAGAGAGAGAGAGAGAGAGAGAGAGAGAGAGAGAGAGAGAGAAAGGGTTCCTTTCCAAAACGATCTCGCCGCCTCCTCTTCCTCCTCTACCCCCATATTACCCCATTCCCCTCTTCTCCCTCCCTCCTCAAAATATGTGAAGAAGAATGAAAGGAAGAAAGGAAAAAGGAGAAAGGGATAGAGAAAGCAAGGAAGAAATAAGGAAATAAAGAAAGAAGAATGAAAGAAAGAAAGGGGAGAGAGAAAGAAAGAGAAATCAATAAATTAATAAATAAATAAAGAGAAAGAAACAAACAAAGAGAGAAGGAAAGGAGAAAGAGAGAAAAAGAGATAAGAAGAATGAGAGAAAGAAGGAAAAAAAGAAGAAAGAGGGAAGGAAACAAAGAAAGAAAGCAAAACAAAGAGAGAAAGGAAGAAACAAAAGAAAGAAAGAGGAATTAAGAAGAAAGAACTAAACTGAGGAAAGAGAAGAAAAGAAAGAAAGAAAGAAAGAAAGGAAGGAAAAAAGAGAAAAAAGAAAGAGAAGGTTGAAAGATATAAAGCAGAAGATGAAAGGGAGAAGGAGAGAAGAAGAATAAAAGAAGAAAGAGAAAAGGGAGAAAGAGAAAGAAAAAAAAGAAACAGAAAGAATCAGAAGAATGAAGGAGAAAGAGAGAAAGAAAGAAAGCAGAAAGAAAAAAAGGAAGGAAGAGAGTAAGAAAGGAATGAAGAAAGGTCTTGAGCGAGTAATCACTTATAAGAGAAGCAAGGAAAAAAAGCCGGAGAAAGGGAGAGGTGGCGGAGCGGCGGAGGTCATTAAGTAGTGAGACTTAATGAGGTGATAGTAGGAAAAGTAGCTGGCGGAGAGAGAGAGAGAGAGAGAGAGAGAGAGAGAGAGAGAGAGAGAGAGAGAGAGAGAGAGAGAGAGATGGGGGGGGGGGGGAGCATTTTATATCAGCCAGCCATTCAGGTCAGGTCATGACCAAGTCGCGAAAGCTATTGGTTGAGCGGTCGGGAGAGAGGGGGTGTCCGAAACGGGCTAACGTCCTTGCCAAACCTGGAGGTTACACTTTTATCCTATCCGACAATTAGAGGTAAAGTCACCCATGACGGCCACTTCTATTGAAGGACATAAAGAATATAAAAACTACATTAAATTGCAGTTATCAGAAAAGCTACAAGGAGGAAAATATACTATTATTATATACAGATTAAATTCAATGAAATGTATAACACAAACATCATTGAAGTAACTTCAACAAAGTTAATGTTTGTTAACACCGAGACACTCCAATATGCCGCCCAATGTTGCCAGGAACACCAGAACGAGTTTTGTTGTATAGCATAATATACAAATGAATCAGGAACATCAGACAATAAAAGTTAATAAGGTAATAAGGAACCAAATTTCAAGTGTGAAATCTATTACAGGCTGGAGAACTGTCCCTCCATGACTTTTCACTGCTTGTTAAAACACTGCAGAGGATGTATTCTCACCTGTGCCAGTCGCCTCACGTCCTAAGTCTCCGAGCTTCTTCTTGGTGTGGCGCTTGAAGTCGGAGAACTTCACGCGCACCTCCTCCACGCTGCGCCCGACCTCACTCACGGCGTTGACCTCCTCCACCACAGCTTCCCAAGCTCGTTGTTTGGCTGCAGCGGTGAGGCAAGATGACAGCGGCCCTGTGATGGTTTGCCATCTTTGCCGCACCGCTGTGATGAGGGCTAAAACTTCCTCGGTGGAAAAATTGGGCCGCCTTCTCTTCACAGCTGCCGCCATGTGTTGAAAGTGAGGCGCGCTGCTGGCGTTAGCGTCGCCGAACCTTCATCATTAGTATCCATACACAACAGAATGCTCACCAAATGACGGAAAACTATGAAGGTAACAGAAACGTGCAGAATATTGTATAAGCGATTATATTTTTATTTCAAAGATAAATATACAGTTAACGTGCCTTCATTCGTGAAAAACACATCTAATTGAGAGATTACAACGCTAATTATTTGTTTTAAGGCAGTATTTACCCCTGTACAATACACATGTCTTGATTTTGAAGTCTGTGTATTAGTAAACAAACGACACGTGAAAGCTGAAATACAGCATCAAAGGTCGCACGTGATTGGCTGTCCAGCCCAACCAATCGTTGCTAGGGTGCGAGTTACCGGAGCGTTACCAAAGCGTTGATGAATGCCGTGTTTGAAAGATGCCGCAGCTGCGGTAGCGCTCCGGTAAATGTGAGAGATACCGGAGGCGTGGCTGGTAAGATTGATGAATCCAGCCCCAGGCTGGTGTTGCGCGAAATAACTCCTCGTACATGACTCATGACGTACAGTTTCTGATATCATATTTACCCCTCAACGCATTCTTCACCTGACCTGAGTGACCTGACCTCAGATCATTGCATGGGTATGAAAATACAGTACAGACCCCATTTATCAACACCATAGTTCATCACACCTGGTCTTTCATTGGACGTAAGTGGAGGCCACCGGTGGCTCCGTATGAAAGCTCCCGTTGGAAACAATGCTTTACAGTGAGTGGCGGCCATTGCTACGCGAGCGAGCCACCGTCAAACCCGGTGACGCCACCGGGCAGCTGCCGTGGCCTCGTGTGAAAGGCGCCATTGAAAAGAATGTGAGGTAACTGGTGACGGTCACTGGTGACGGCCACCGGTAGCCTCGTGAGAAAGAGGCCTTGAACACGAGCATTGAGGGTTGGTAACTGTGCACCTGACGTCATGGGGGAGGAGCTGGGAGGGTTGAGAACTTGAGAGGAGTCTGCTTGTGGCCGTGGAGAGCGAGAGTGCCCGTGTAGTATCTCGATTTTTTGGGGTTAATATGGCTTTGTGTGTGGTAGATGGCCGCAGCAATCACTTCAGGAAGGACAATAGTTTATATGGATCCCCTTGTGAGCTTGAAGATAGATGGAATAGTGGCGTAACCTCTGCAGAAGTTATTGGTACTCACTGGATGACTCAAGGATGTGTCGGGTAAGTGATGTCAAGTCTTTAGTCTAGTGTAACAAGAGTGTTTTTTTCCCTCGTTGATCTAAATCGTATGTAATTCAGTTCGTAGGAGGTGAGAGTAAGAATAAGACTTCAGTAACAGGCTGTCTGCAATGTCGGCGAAGAATATGCCAAGGGAGTGTGTTCAGCGCGTACGAGTAGGTTTGGGCAGACTGAAGCTTCGCTAGGAATGAGCACCGCAGTAACGAGCCACCTTGCCTGTTACCTTCTTCTTTTGAGCTGTTCCGCTTTGTATCGCTGCTTAGGTCCTCCTTGGTACTTCTTGACACTTAGGTACTTCACGACGCACTCTTGGTCACTGCACTGCGTACACTTATATACTTCAACCTGCACTGAGCTCTGTTTTACTGGTTGGGCAAGCAAGTTAGGGCGTTTCGGACACCGCCACCTCCACCCCACCACTCCACCAATAGCTTTTTATTCCCTGCCGATTTTTTTCATAGAATTATCAAGTTACTGTAAAAAGAAACAATGCCACCTGACAAAGAAAGTTCTCCTGAAGATGAAGGTATCAATAGATGTCTTGTAAGTTAGTAAGGAAGGGAGGTAAGCAAGCTTTTATACAAAATTATAGGCGATGGACGAGTGGCTTCGTAGCGTAAAAACACATATAGCCTAATGTTACAATTTAATAAGTTCGTATAAAAACGTATTTACCTCCCTTCCTTTCTAACGTATCGATAATCTGTTGACACCATCATATTCAGGAGAATTTTCTTTATCAAGTGGCACTGTTCTTTTTTACAGTAGCTTAATAATTATACGGAAAATTGGCATGGAATAAAAAGTGGTATAAACCTTTATAACTCGTCTTTGACTTCAACGCGCATTATTTCCTTTATTTTTAGTCAGTTTGAGTTGTTTTCAACACAGTCATAATCTGCAATCTTTCTCCTGTCCAATGATGAAAAAGGCAAATATGTTTTACGCGACATGAGTTGGCTACGAAGCATAAAAGTAAAACTTGTAGTGTGGCGAGGTATGTTTCCATGATCGCGTCTCTCTCTCTCTCTCTCTCTCTCTCTCTCTCTCTCTCTCTCTCTCTCTCTCTCTTGCCCCCTGCTGCATGCGGACATTCCAGTCTATATCAAATCATACATGCTACTATGCTCATAACCATATAAAATGTCAATGTCGAGCTGTTGATCCAAAATCATTGCTAGCACGCCAAATATTACTGCATTGAGTAATTATATACAGTAGTAGTGAGCAGGAATGATTTGTATCGTCTTTGGTAGAGCAGCGGCGCATTGCATACCTCACAGCAAAAGTGGTACATGGCAACTTTGCATCCTTCATCATCATTTTAACAGAGATGTCTTTGGCTTCAAGCTTACGAAAATGCTTTAAAAGTACTTTTCATCTACTCCTTTTTGGACTATTGCTACTCACACACTGTTGTTAATAATAAGGAAACACTATATTGATTTCACATATTTATTACGTAGAAACTTTATGACGTCATTCTCCAAGCCCTTCCTGCGTCGTGACTGGCTCGGTCTGGTTGACACATCTGACTGTTGATTGGCTGGTTGTGGGTATGGGCCGAGCCAGTGTACAGTTCCGAATAATGCGTCCCGGGGTGATGGGCTCTTTTCACCACGGGCTCAGGGGCAGCGTGCCAAATTGTCGTGCTATGAACGTTACATTTATCATTTTTAGGCTCCAATATTGTCGTAACCACACAAATAACGATAGAAAATTAAAGTTATCGTTAAAACGGCTAAATATAGATGGTTTTCGTTCTTTTGGCTTGAGTTATCGGTCAGAAACTACGAAAATGCAATGCGATAAGTACGATAATTTGGCAACGCTGCTCAGGGGCCAGTACGACGGAGGTGAGCACCGCGGCCACGCGCAGCTATGGCCCATGTACCAAATTTTACCTTCCCTTCCCTTAGCCTTTCGTACCTCGGTGTGCCAACTCTCTCACCACGCCGCTGTAAGATGAGCTAATAGATTGCCTGTCACATTCACCTGTAATATAACGAACTAATACACTGTTACATATATACTGATAATAATAAACTCCCTTTCCCTTCCTTTAGCCCTTTACTCTTACGGCCGTAGTATTAATATTCCCCATTCCCTTTCCGTCCCCATCCCCATACGCGGGTCTGGGGTATGTGTGAACCGCCCCATCCCCTCCCCGTCCCCGGCGGGCCAGACAAGACCAACTCGCAGGTCATAATAATGTTGGCAGCACTTTCAAACCAATAATTACAGAAAACGAGATAAATAATGCATTTTTCACACACCATTGTATTCATATACATTATATATCATAAAACAAAACAATAGGGTAATTGATCTATATGTAAATAACAGGTAACGCGGGTAAGTTAATTTATGAGACAGGTTGGTATCCATGCATGGTCACACACACCCGGGCAGCCATGGGCCAGCCACATAGGGGTTGCCAGGTCGTGTCATTGGTGGCATTTTTGTCTTAATTCAAGGTGGTCACCAAGAAATGCCCTTTTTTATGGTATATGTTAAGCATTCCCATAATAATGCCATATTTAGTCATCTATCTGCCGTCTTTTGCCATTTTGGGGGCAATTATAAAGGAATCTTCAGGAATAACTGTATGTTTACAATCAAATGGAAACACAAGAGTCTTTACAAACTAAAAGAAATATGTTAACTTCAGCAAAGTTTGCCATACAATATCAGTCATAGAAATATTCTGATACTTTTCAATATATTTTCTTCTATAATAACAAATAGAACACTATTAATTCATGAAATATACGAAGGGGAACCTAAAGATGTCCTGCCTCGCACCCCGCGGAGTCGACACTTTTTCGACCCCATCCGCTCTCTCTCCAGGTAGTGTTAATCAACCCCAACCCCCCGAGGACGCTTAAAACTGCGGGTCACAGCCAAGGAAAAGGGATGGGATGGGAACGGGAATGGGGGTGTGACAACTCGCCCGTCACGCCACTTGTATGACTGCCGTGTGTGTCGAGCAAACTCCCGGCAAACACACGGTAAGCCCAAGTGGCCATTATGTGGAGAGACGGAGCCATTCCTCCCGCACCAGCCTCACCGACACCCACACACCTCCCGCCGTGACCCCGAGGCTGGGTGTGCGCCGATCACAGTGCCGGCGGTGCCGTGAGGTGTCGGGGAGCTTCATTAGGCGTGTGCTTTACTGAGACAGACGTGAAGAGGCTTAGATGGTGAGGAAAGAATAAAAGAATGAAAAACGGAAAGAAAAGAGAAAACCACATAAAAGAAGGTACGAAACGAGAAAAAAAAGGAAAAAGAAGATAAGAGAAAAATTAAGGTGAAAGGGTGTAAAAGAATGTAAGAAACACAGAGGAAAAGAGTAAAAGATGGTAAGGAAAGAATAAGAGATGAAAAAGGAAATAAAAGAGAAGAAAAGAACGTAAAAATAGGTACTACAGGCGAGAAAAAAAAGAAAAAAAGAGAAAGAGAAAAATGAAGGTGAAAGGGTGAAAAAGAATGTAAGAAAAAGAGGAAAAGAGTAAACGATGGTAAGGAAAGAATAAGAAAAGTTAAAAAAGGAAAGAAAAGAGAAGAACAGAAGGAAAAAGATAGTACGAAAAGAAGAAGGAGAAAAGAAGAAGAGAAAAAGAAGGTGTCGTGTATCAGATGGTATTAGTTACTGTTTCCACATTTACGTTTAAAGTGAACATTTGTGACATTGTAGTTTTGATTCTTGAGTTGTCTCGCGGGTAAAGTGATGGTGGTTTTGGTGGCTATGCGAAGATTGTGCGTAAGAAACCTTGACTTACTCGTACCAGATTCCAGTTGCGTTAATGTTCAGCAACAAAAAGAGTGAATTTAGTCCTTTTATTATGTTTTTAATTCATTACAGTTTTTTTTATATATATGTTCGGCGCCATATGACCCTGCAGTTGCGGCGCCAAGAACAGAACGTTCCAATAATCATCATCATCAGAGTGAATAAGAGGGCGGGTCGTATCATCATGCACGCGTAGAACTGATAACAGATAGATAACGGAAGTAACAGAGTAGCAACCTAAAAACTGTAGAAGTCAGGGGAGACGGAGGACCAGGTGAAGAGGTGGAATTAGAGCATTTACCGGAGCAGGATGGAGCACACACACACAGAGAGAGAGAGAGAGAGAGAGAGAGAGAGAGAGAGAGAGAGAGAGAGAGAGAGAGAGAGGTTGGAAGGAGGAGGAAGAAAAAGAAGAAAAGGAAAAACGAAAAAAAACGAAGAAAAAGAAGAAAAGGAGGAAGAGGAAGAAAAAAGAGAAGATGAAGGAAAAGATGAACAAGAACAAAAAGAAAAAGAGAGGGAGAGAGAGAACCTTTACCCTGAAGTGAACTACCAGTGCCTGAAGAAGATGAAGATGAACGAAAAAGATGAGAAAGAAACATTGGCAGCAGCGGCGGCGGCATGTCTGAATCGAGCCCGAGCCATGAATCACAGTTATTGGCCCTAATGAACATTGATACAGCCGCTACAGGAAATAAGCGTCGCCCGTGATGGATGTGGTTGTGGCCCCGAGCATGAATTGTGTGACGTTGTTTTAGCTTCTCGCGTGAGGCTTGAGAAGGGAAGGAGAGAGAGAGAGATGCAAGGGAGGGAAAGATATGGAGAAATGAAGAAAAGGAAGAACACTGAGGAGGAGAGAAAGGCCGGAAGGAAGAGGAAAGAGATGAAGAAGAGGATTAGGAAGAGGAGAGAGGGAAAAAGATGCAAGGGAAGGGAAAGATATGGAGAAATGAAGAAAAGGAAGAATGCTGAGGAAGGAAAGGCGGGAAGGAAGAGAAAAGAGATGAAAAAGAAGAGGAGAGGGATAAAGATGCAAGAGGAAAGAAAGATATGTAGAAATGAAGAAAAGGAAGAACACTGAGGAGAGAAAGGGAGGAAGGAAGGAGGAGAAAAGAGATGAAGAAGAAGAGGATGAGGAAGAGGAGAGGGAGAGAGATGCAAGGGGAAGGAAAGATGCGGGGAAATAAAGAGAAGAGAGAGAGTGGAGGGAGAGAGTGACAGGAAGGAAGGAAAAGAGAAAGGGAAGAGAGAGCAAGAGAGGAGGAAGGAAAGGATAGGAGGAGGAGAGAGGAGCAAAAGGAAGAGGACTAATGAGGAAGCAAGGCAAAAAGAGGAAGACGAAGAGGAGAGAGGAAAGCTATGGAGAGGTGAAGAGGATAAACGCTAGGAAAGTGAGAGGGAGAGGAAGGAAGAGAGAGGAGACGAAAAGAAAGGAGTGAAGCAAGGCAAGACAAGGAGGGGGATTAGAAAGAAGAGGAGACATGAAGAAGAGATGTTGACGAGTATATGTTCAGAAAAGAAAGCAGCAACTCTCGGCAGGGTTTACGTTTCGAGCTCTAGCGACGAAACTACTGGGAGTAGGAAAATTTTATGTACCATATTGGGAAGCACATTAGTAGGGCTAAATCATTTGTTAAATAAGTTTTTTTTTAAATTCTCAAAACATGAGTGGGTTTCAAGGTTGGGAACTCAAAAATAGTTTTTTTCTGATTGTTTTTTTGCGAATTCATTCGATTTGTGACCCTTTCAAGTCGGTTTTCGAGCCCGGTCGCTAGTTACATAATATAGCCCTTGCATTTTTTTTTTTTTTTTTTTACGTCTTGGCCTATTGCGCCGGTAGGCTTCTTCCCGGTGGATCCTGATGGTCGGTCCAAGGCTTCTTCCCGGTGGGTCCTGATGGTCGGCCCAGCCCGTTTTGGCGCAGGCAAGTGTTTATAGTGGCGCCATATTGCATTGGCTCATGCTGCCCTCCCGGAGCTCATCTTTAATCCTAGAATCTAGAGTCCGGGTTGATAGGTGGTCTTCTGGACAGCATGTGGGTAGTTTTAAGCCACTCGGCGGCGGCTGAAAAATCCCAGCTTGGTGGCACCGGTCGGGGATTGAACTCGCGTCCTCCTGAACGCGGGGCCGTCTTGCTATCTGTTCAGCCACCGCCGTCGATTGATACTAAAAAACTTTTCTGTAGCCCCAGGAATAAGGGAGTTATGGCGATTCGCACCAAAGCGGTTGATTTTCCAAAATTCGCGGCTTAATGACAAGGCTGGGGCCTTTCTGTCCGTTCCATAGCATAGGGTTCATTGCCTATTAATACGAGCTCCGTCCACTCCTCTGTCTCAGTTTAAAATGTTTGCTGGAGTCTCGCCGCTGCTGTGATGTTTTTTTTGCTGTTCTGTGTCCTCTCTTTCTTTGGCTCCTTGAACTGCTTTCTTTTCTGAACATATACTCGCAACGTCTCTTCTTCATGTCTTTTCCTCTTCCTAATCCTCCTCCTTGTCTTGCCTTGCTTCACTCCTTTCTCTCCGTCTCTTCTCTCTTCCTTCCTCTCCCTCTCTCACTTTCCTAGTTTTTATCCTCTTATTCATCTCTCCAAAGTTTTTCTCTTGCTCCTCTCTCCTCTTCCTCTCTTTGCCTTGCTTCCCTCTTTTGTCTCTTCTTTCCTGTCCCTCCCTTCATTTCCAGGCGTTGCTTCCCTCCTCTTCCTCTCTTCCTCTTCCTCTTCCTCTTCCCAATCCTCCTTCAAGTCTGTTAGTCGTCATGGAGGTGGCCGCTGGTTCGCTATAAGCACTCAAAGGTCGAAGATAATACCGTTTAATACAGTTTTATTTTTCAAGCAAAGTATATAGATATGTTTTTGTGTGTATTGCCTGCCACTCTTTATCTCGCTACTTAATATTAACCCCGAGAGACTCTGCATTTTGCTCTCGAAGATTTGCGAGTAATACAAAATTTAATCAAAGGTGTGTGTGTGTGTGTGTGTGTGTGTGTGTGTGAGAGAGAGAGAGAGAGAGAGAGAGAGAGAGAGAGAGAGAGAGAGAGAGAGAGAGAGAGTTAAATTAAAATTGAAAGGAATATGTATGAAAGAAAACGAAAACTAACCCTCAGAAAATTACAAAGAAAACGGATAACTAAATGAAAGTCTCCTTCATTTTAAAACGTGTAAAATCAGGGTGAGGAAATAAGAGGCAGGTTTCTGGAGGAGGAGGAGAGCAAGCCAGCAATTAGCGAGAGCGGAAGAGTCCTCTGAAAACATTTATGAGACGCCTGCGAGGGAACCAACAATGCCGAGGACTGTGGGACGGACTGGAGGACCGGGACGCGAGTACTGCGTGAGCCCAGCGTCTTGACACTCCTCAGATGACGATTTGTGTGTGTGGGGCCTCTCTCTCTCTCTCTCTCTCTCTCTCAATTTTTGAAATGGCGCCATGTCTGTGACAACCACGAATCTGCCGACCGATTGGCCGACAGCCTTGACTGTCTTGACGACAGTCTTCCAGATTGTCTGTCAACTGGTTGGCCGACTAGCTGGCCGACAGTTGCCAAGGAGTTGGCCAACGGTCTTCCTGACCGTCTTCGCGACTGTCTTGGCGACTGTCTTGGCGGCAGCCTTGCCGTTCCTTGAAATGCGGAATTGATCTGTATTCGAGAATGAAATGTATCGTTCCGTTTTGAACCAATACGGAACGGCATTTGTTCCGTACGGTATTTTGTTATCTGAATGGTCAAGCTGATAAAATTCAGTATCTTAAAATTGTAGTGAGCGCATTTTTCGGTTAATCACAAAACCTGCCCGTAAAATTTGTCAAAGGTTCGCCCTAAAATATGTGTAAAATACGCTACGTAACGTACCTCCTCCCTCCCTCTTGCCTCCATCAGCAGCGTGCTGCGGCTGTCACTCATTGCATGCTCGATAAATTTTAGAGTTGCCACCTGTTCCTTTAAATATGGTTCCATTCCGTATCAGAGAGTGAGATGTTGCATTCCACATTTTTCTGACCTCAGGGTGGCAACCTGTCATTCAACACAAGAGAGATCGAGGCAAAAGGAGTGCGTGCGTGCGTACTGTGCGGCTCCTAAGTTTGTGCCAGCGAAACGTAACCATGCCCAGTTGTTATTGTGCTTGTGATTGCAAAATAAAAGTATGAATTTCTTGATGGCGGCAGTGTGTAACGTACCCGCCGGCATACCAACACCGCGGAAGCCAGTTAAAAGCCAACTGGGAAAATTGGGAATACCCCCCTTGTACATGGCCATGGTTATTTACCGGATCCAGTTTCTCCTCAGCCGAAACAATACCCGTAGCGGTTAAAATGATGTAAGTAGATAAGGGAAGAGAACGAGAAATACGAACCACAGCTTGGGTTGGCACCCCTGATATAAATCCACTCGTTTTTATATATATTTATACGTTACGTCCTAGAAAATAAGGGAAAATTAAGTTTAGAATTAACACAGAAAAAGACAACCTCAGAAAGGCAGGGTAAGGATAGATTAATGTACCAAGCTGAAAGGCGAGAAGGGAGAGTGTTGGAACCTGGTGAAGGCCACGTCAGAAGCCAAGGTAACGAGGCAACTGCTCCCGCTGGCAGATTCATTCTGGACTTAACCTTCCACGGCACAGGTAAGCTCACCGCTCGCTACCAATATAACAGCCCCGGGTTCGACCCCTGGCCATCACAGGTTGAAAAATAAAAAAAGGGGAGGAAGAGGAAAAATAGTGACGCTAAGATTCCTCAACCTCACAGAGAGTGTACGGCTGGGTTCGATTCCCTGCTGTTCCCTCTCTGTAAGGTTGAGGAATCTTAGCGTCACTATTTTTCCTCTTCCTCCCCTTTTTTTTATTTTTCAACCTGTGATGACCAGGGGTCGAACCCGGGGCTGTTATAAGTGTAGGCCAATATTTCTGAGCCGACAGTCGTCACGAACGCCCTTCATTAGGCGAAGACTGTCGTCACGACAGTCCCTCATCATTCTTAAGTAGTCGCCACAGACGATTGTGCCGACAGGAAACGGTAACAATTTGAAAAATGGCCCCGACAGTCGTCACGACTGTCTCAAGACAAGCCAAGACTGTTGACGACAGTCTTGACGACTGCCCCCGACCTCCCTCAGACCTCAACCGGAAGTGACGGTTGGTCCAGACTCTTGCCGACTCTTGTCGTGAAAGTTTAGCATGGAATACTTTTTAGCGCTACCCCTCACGACTCCAGACTCCCGTCACGACGCCTGCGCAGCATTCGGCGACGGTTTCTAGACCTCTTTCAAGACTTGCCCGACCCTTTCACATCAACACCCAAGACCTCGTGTAACCTAGAGCCGTGAGTAGTCGTGGCACAGTGTGAACGGGGCTTTAGTATATCTATTTAAGAGGTTCTCGTAGAAGTTTCAGGGATTGACATGGGTGGTTTCATATCTCAGGGGGTTATTTTGCAAGGTTTCTACGCCATGAACAGGAAAACACGTTTGAGAACCCGATGTATCTTTTAAATGGCCTTTAAAAATTATTATATCAAGAGTCCGAGGCGGTTGAGAATACGAGCCCTGGACCACAACACTCGGCTTGACAGGGCCGTCCTCTTAAGCATGTCAGAGCCCAAGCTCACATATTTGACAAGGTTTTCGTAGCAGCTGTGTGCCTTTCCAGAGGTAGTTTTATGGCTGGTGGTAGTTTGACCCTTCTTCTGTACCATGAACCTAAAAAACACTCATTAGAACCCGAGTGATCTCCTTTTTTGGCCTTTGGAAATAGATGATGTGAGGGGTGAAAACATCGGACAGTACCGCCCATAGAGTTAGATACACTAGGATATAAGATGTGGCGTTTGCGTTTAAGGTTTTAGATGGATGGAAAACGAAGTATATTTCACGGAGATATATTCATTCGATCTTGAGTGGGAGAGGTTGAGGTTAGGGGGTACGTATGATACTTATTGAGGTTGTCATTCTATATAGACGGAAATATTAAATGGAAAAGATTGCGGAGTTACATTTACCCGTTTTGTTGTCAGAGATACGTATGATACTTATTGTGGTTGACATTCTATATAGACGGAGACAGTAAATGGAAAAGATTGCGGAGTTACATTTACCTGTTTTGTTGTCAGAGATACGTATGATACTTATTGTGGTTGACATTCTATATAGACGGAGATAGTAAATGGAAAAGATTGCTGAGTTACATTTACCCGTTTTGTTGTCAGAGATACATATGATACTTATTGTGGTTGTCATTCTATATAGACGGAGATAGTAAATGGAAAAGATTGCGGAGTTACATTTACCCGTTTGTTGTCAGAGATATGTATTGTTATGCCGGACGTGTTACTTGGGTTCCGTGTCGCCGTCAGGAGACTCCGTAGGAGGGAGATATGTAAACACTTCGCACAGCTTCTGTAGTTTAATATTCTTCCTTAGTAGTACACTTCACTTTGACTCTTCACTTACCACTAGCTTACTATGACTGGGACTGGGACTCTCTCGCCCTCTTCTCCTATATATATCCAGAACAGTACAGTCTAGAATGTTACAGTATATTTTAGATCATACAAGAACATGTAGCAAAAATATATGCGAGTTGGCAACACTTCCCGCCTGGCGCCTGGCCGCGCCCCGCGGGGCGCGGACGGCTCGCCTTGCTCCCCGCCCCTTTGCTCGTTTCTCCGGGAGCCTTCTAGAGGCCTATGGTCGCCGGGGGAAGCTTCCAGCACAACAGTATGATACTTATTGTGGTTGTCATTCTATATAGACGGAGATAGTAAATGGAAAAGATTGTGGGGTTACATTTATCCTTTTTGTTGTCAGAGATACGTATTAGTGAGGCAATCATTCTCTATAAACGGACACAGTAAATAGGAAAAGAGAGCCGAGGTACTTGACCCGCATCGTTGTCCAAGGCATGTGTCCTCTACGCCGCTTGTGTAGCATAAAACATTTTGAATATTATTTACTGACTGTCACCAATGGCACGATTAACTTTATTACCTACTGAATCATTAATATTTTCTCCCGGTATGCATCGTTATTTAAATGCCACCCTGTTCACCTCTGACTCTCGTAGACATTGTTTGTACAGGCCGGCCGCTGCCCCGCTAGGCCTCTTGTGCCCAGCCTGGAACTGAATTAAGAGTGCTGAACTTTTTGTCGTCATGCATTGCCAGGCCGTAGAGTATTACAATAGTGGATAAAATCGCTGTATTATTATTGCTATTAGTATTAAAATTCTTACATAAGAACATAAGAACATAAGAACGCAGGAGTCTGCAAGAGGCCGGTAGGCCTGTACGAGGCAGCTCCTTTGACCCTAAGCTCCCGTGTATCTAACCCCACCTAATATCGCTGTCCATGAATTTATCTAGTCTATTTTTGAATGTGACAATTGTATTGGCACTCACCACATGACTGCTAAGCCTATTCCACTCATCCACCACCCTGTTAGTAAACCAATTTTTGCCTATGTCCCTGTTGAATCTGAATTTATCCAGTTTAAACCCGTTACTTCGTGTCCTACCCGGTTCTCTTACCAACAAAACCTTATGAATGTCTCCCTTATTAAAGCCCTTCATCCATTTATAAACCTCGATCATGTCTCCACGCACCCTTCGCCTTTCTAGAGAATGCAAGTTTAACTGTTTGAGTCTTTCCTCGTATGGCAAGTTTCTCAACCCCTGAATCATCTTAGTCATCCTCCTCTGCACCGATTCTAACATTTTGATATCCATTCTATAGTAGGGTGACCAGAACTGAACCGCATAGTCAAGATGAGGTCTAACTAATGCTAAATATGGTTTGAGGAAGACTTCGGGGCTTCTGTTGCTTACGCTCCTTGAAATAAATCCCAGTACCCTATTAACTCGATTTCTAGCTTGAATGCATTGTGCCCTTGGACGGAGATCAGAGCTCACTAAGACCCCTAAATCCCTCTCGCACCCAGACCTACTTATGAGAGTGTCATTTAAGCAATAGTTATGTGAGGGGTTGTTCCTACCTACACTCAGAATACTGCACTTCCCTACATTGAACTCCATCTGCCATTTATCCGCCCAGTCATATAATCTGTTGAGTTCACCTTGGAGAATACTAGCGTCCTGATCCGACTCAATTACTCTACCGATCTTGGTATCATCTGCAAATTTACTAACATCACTACTAATTCCTGTGTCTAAGTCATTGATATAAATAATAAACAAAAGTGGACCTAATACCGAACCTTGTGGGACCCCACTCGTAACACATCCCCAGTCAGATCTTTTACCATTGATTTGCACTCTTTGCTTCCTATTGCTAAGCCTTGACCCAGTTCAAAACTTTACCCTCTACTCCGTGAGCCTGTAATTTAAGCAACAGTCGTTGGTGAGGAACTTTGTCCAACGCTTTACTAAAATCAAGATAGATTACATCATAATTTTCATCTCTGTCAACCGCCTCAAATACTTTATTGTAGAAGGACAAGAGATTGGTGAGGCATGACCTACCTTTTGTGAACCCATGCTGCGAGTCGTGAATTAAGCTATGTTTCTCTAAATGCTCCCGAATGTTCCTGGCTATTCCTGGCTACGTTTTCATTAATTTTATTACTCCTAGTGTGTGTGTGTGTGTGTGTGTGTGTGTGTGTGTGTGTGTGTGTGCTTGATTGCATGCGTTAGTAAGATCCTTCCTGTGTAATTATCGGGACAGCATAAAATAGATAACTTTTCAGGAGGTGACTCAAAACTTAGCGTTCGTTAAGCACAAGGCCGCGAATGTGATCAGTGCGGCGATAAAACTATTTATAATTTTACACAAATGACAAAGTTGCCTTGTAACCAGATTGACAAAACCTTGCAGCGTCACTTCGCCGCGTGTCAAGAGCCCTGGAGTGGCGGCACACGCTCGGGCGGCCGCGGACAGAATGGATCCCTGTCATTAGTTGATAAGAAACCAGCCGGGCGGTCATTAAGGTCGCACGCCACGCACGCCAGTCTGGGCCGTACGCACAGCAGCAGGAGAGCCCCCTTGGGTGTGCGGGGCGGCGGCGGGCCACTAGCGGGAGGGGTCATTGGGAGCTTAAAGCAGCGGAAATCATGCACCATTGACCACTGTCCGCTCGAGCTCCCGCGGCCCACCCAGCTGGCGTCTTGAGGGCCGAGCCTCGAGGGCCAAGTTGTCTTAAGGGGAAGCCAAGACAGCGGCCTCCCTTCACTCCTCCGTCTTCCACGAAAGAAAATTTTTGTCGCTCAATTTTCCTGTGCGTGGTATTAATGATACCTCGCCGGTAAACTGACGCCTCTGATTAATGGTTTGCTGCCCAACTTTTATGCTCAGGTAACAGGAAGCGGCGGCAGCTTTTTCGTGTCGTACCTAACACGGAGGCACCGCACGGCACACATTGTTGCACCGCACTCTTAATACATTTATCACATAATCGTTTTGCAAGCTTTCCAGGAACCTGTTTTGCATTTGCATCGTGTTTTGTGGTCAATTAGCGTCGTGACGGGTCGGTTCGGCGCCGCGGCAGCACGCAAGGCTGTGGCAGAGAGCGGCCGCAGACCCACACACTGCCACGGCCCGTTGTGCTGTGGCCAAAGTGCGGCAGTTGTGGTAATGGGTATGTCGTCCCAGGGAGTCTTTGGGCCACATTCTTAAACATTTCGTCGCCCAAACATATACATTTTACAAGGGTTTCGCAGGAGTCGCGGGCTTTTCCAGGGATAGTTATTTGAGTCTGGTGGTAGTTTGATAAAGCTTATGTACAGTCGGCTATAGAGAGTAGTGACACACTGTCCAGTAAGTTTCGTTCAGAAAGCGACATCTGGCAACCCCTCCACGCGACATGAAAATTATTAGATCCTATCGAAATCGTCCTGTTGTGGTGATTGGTGGTCACAGGTGCACTCTACATAATTTTAAGATAGATATTTATCAAAAGTGCCCGTCGCTAACGCTTAATAAATATTTTTTCTTTAGGCTCTGTCGCTACATTTTGACACGAGCTTTTAGTTTCGTTCAAATTTAGTCAAGAGCAACTCTAAGTTGTTTATCAAACTATGATACATTTAAAAATATACTGCACTTATTAGGGGAGATTGTTATGCCTTTTAACTAAAATCAAAAAAATCCTGACAGCCGAGATCTTGTTCTTTATAAAAAAAAAATTATACGTAATAATAGGCTATAAGCGTTCACATGATGGCGTCGTCGACCGCGGGCCTTGGCTGGAGCAGCGGTATTCTATCAAAGCCCTTATGTCCGCAGGCACTGCAGTTGAGCTGTCACGTCAGTGGCTGTGGAAACGTATAATTTTTAATACCTAAAAAAATAGGAGAGAGAGAGAGAGAGAGAGAGGCTGGGTGGGGACGGGAGACATGTCCATCAGCGACAAGGGGTCAGCTAGTCAGCGACACACACACACACACACACACACACACACACACGTATTTATACTTAGATATTACGTAATCTTCACGGATAAATAATTTTAGATTTTTGATGATCTGAATTGTCTTTGAGGCTTTATAGTGACGGGAATTAAGGCTGCGAGTTAAACAGACCCTCAAGCCTATTTGCTGTTTGATGGTAAGGAGCATTAGTCACTGCCTGCCTCTGTGAAGGACAGCATTGCACGCGGTATTTTCAAAGTTTAATAAGAAAAAGTATTTCAGACTGTTCGTGATGTTTTACCTCGTCATCATCATCATCATCATCATGTAGAAGACATTCATTATCGCATTTCTAAATTGAATTCATGTAATCTGGTATATTTCTAACTACATTATATTATAATATAATATTATACAATATTATAATTTCACGGTCACACACACACGGTACACACTGAAACGCGTCACTAACATCACCAGTGAATGCGTCACCGTGGTATAGTTGCCAGATACCGCCACCAGGCTAAACATTCTCAAAACCGTGACACTACTCTCTATCGTCGACTGTACCATGAACGTGAAAAAACACTGATGAGGGCGCGTCTTACCTCTTGTTTGGCCTAAGAAGTAAATTATGTAAGAGGTGAAAGCGTCTAAGAATGCCCACCTATGTCCAGGAATATAATCGTTCATGTTTGATTCATTTATCATCATGAGTGTCAGCAATATAACCTTGATGATCGATGCCTTAGACTGACACGTAAATAAACAGTTCCTGTGTAGTCTTTGTGAAGTTAGTGATGATCGTTATACATATTGCAAGAAGACACATTGACTTTCACGTATCGCATCTGAGCGCTTTGTTCCTCGCCTAACCCGCCTGCGTATTTCCCTTCTCTGTACGGGTATGTGGCGCCCGCTCTTGAACAGGGCAGGTTAGGTTATGTTAGGTTAAGTCAAGTTAAGTTAGGTTAAGTTAAGCTAGGCTAAGTGTTGTCAGGACACTCTAGGGGAATTTTGAGTGGGAATTACAATGAGAGTATTTTCCAGAACATCCCGCGGTTAGTTTCGAAGGTACAGCCGAGCGTCTTCACTCAGGAACCACACACCCTTAGAGAGATTGGGAAGGTGCCGCCCGCCCAGTCCGCCTCGCGTGATGGCGCCGCGGCTCGGGTGATAGTTATTCAGGACTCGTGCGAACCAAAAGCAAAGTTCGGTCGTTGCAAATAATATGTTGTGATTCTCGAACTGACCGCTTTTAGTCGAATGGAATTACGTATTCAGGAGAGAGAGAGAGAGAGAGAGAGAGAGAGAGAGAGAGAGAGAGAGAGAGAGAGAGAGATTCCAGACCACTCATAATGCGTTCAGATAAAGTTTAGCGAACAGTCGTCTCTAGTTACCCCAGACTTTAGGCTTCAATTGGGGTTCCTGCATACTGATAATGTGCTCGGAGGAAACTACAACAGGCAAGCAGCTTTGGTATGGACGCAGCTTGAGTATGGTACCGATTACTTGCTGATTCTGTCTCTATCATACGTAGTTTACCTGGTGCTAAGTTATCTAAGTGTGGTAGTAATTGTACTGTTGTTATCCCAGTGCTAAGACTCACATTCAACAGGCAAGCAGCTTTGGTATGGACGCAGCTTGAGTATGGTACCGATTACTTGCTGATTCAGTCTATCATACGTAGTTTACCTGGTGCTAAGCTATCTAAATGTGGTAATAATTGTACTGTTGTTATCCCAGTGCTAAGACACATTCAACAGGCAAGCAGCTTTGGTATAGACGCAGCTTGAGTATGGTACCGATTACTTGCTGATTCAGTCTATCATTCGTAGTTTACCTGGTGCTAAGCTATCTAAATGTGGGAGTAATTGTACTGTTGTTATCCCAGTGCTAAGACACATTCAACAGGCAAGCAGCTTTGGTATGGACGCAGCTTGAGTATGGTACCGATTACTTGCTGATTCAGTCTATCATTCGTAGTTTACCTGGTTCTAAGCAATCTAAATGTGGTAATAATTGTACTGTTGTTATCCCAGTGCTAAGACACATTCAACAGGCAAGCAGCTTTGGTATAGACGCAGCTTGAGTATGGTACCGATTACTTGCTGATTCACACTCGTACGATCAAACGTTTGCGGCTCTTGTTGCGAACGTTTTTCAAGGCCAGACAGGAGCTACGTCGGGTTGTCATATGTCTTTGTCCCGTTCACAGCGCGGAAGCCTTGCACAACTACCGCCAGGCTCAGGAAACCACCCATGAAAGCCCCGACAACTTCCTTGAGAGCCTTTGTTTATAGATGGACTAAGGCTTCGGGGAGTTTGATAATATGGACCTCAGTATAATCCACATGCCTTCCCCCCTCTCCCCGACCTACCTCTCTACCCCTCTCCACCCCCCTCTTGCCCCAGCCTCCCTTGCCCCAACCCCTTCTCTGCCCCGCCCCAACCCCCTCTCGCCCCAACTTCCTCTCTACCCCTCTTCAACCCCCCTCTCGCCCCAACCTCCCTCGCTCCAACCCCCTCTCCACCCCGCCCCGACCCCCTCTCGCCCCAACTCCCTCTCTGCCCCTCTCCAGCCCCCCTCTCGCCCCAACCTCCCTCGCCCCAACCCCCTCTCTACCCCGCCCCGACCCCCTCTCGCCCCAACTCCTTCTCTGCCCCTCTCCAATCCCCCTTTCGCCCCAACCTCCCAAGCCCCAACCCCCTCTCTACCCCCATTTCTGTCCCCTGATTCAATGAGCGAAGAGTTTGATAAAATGGACCTCAGTCTCTATCATGCGGAGTTTCTCTTGTGGCAACTCAGTACTATTTTTTTTATTTTTATATGAGCAGTTTTTAGCAGGTTTCTTTTTTTATATTTTTGCCCTTGAGCTGCTTCCCTTACTGTACGAAGAATTAGTTAACCCGGTGCCAAACTACCCACGTCAGCTGAAGTGCCCTGTGTCTCGAGGTCAAGGGTACTCCCCCACCACAGGCTCAAAGGACCAACGGAACGGAGATGAGCACCGCCGCCACGCGCAGCTATAGCGTGTGCACCGCCTTTTAAATGAGTGTATTCGTAAAACTTCACCTCAACAAACATTATACTTTTTGCACATGTTTTAGCCAACGTCTCTTCTTCTTGCTGTCCTCCGCCTCTGTACAGCGTCGTGACTCCGGCTTGTGTCTGCCCTACCCTGAGTTTTTCAAGGAGTGTATTCGTAAATGAGTGTATTCGTAACACTTCACCTTAAAAAAAAACATTATTCTCTCTGCACGAGTTTTAGCCAGCGTCTCTTTTGCTTGGAGTCCTTCGCCTTTCTTCTTAGCGAGGAGGTCCGGCGAGTTAACGCGTCGCTGGCTGTGTCGTGCATGTGAGGAGGAGGCGGAGGAGCGGGGGGAGGGAGGGAGGGAGGGAACGAGGGGGCCAGGAAGTGACACAGGCGGCCGGGAAGCGACTTAATTACAGGTCCTCCTCGGAGCGAAGGTCTAGCCCAGGGCGCCGCCACGCTAACGATGCTGTCACACTGCCACGGACAAAAATACCTCCGTCTCATTCTGCTAATTAGGCAAGAATGGAGCGGGTGGTGAAGGCCGTGAAATATGAGGCTGATTATTATTAACGACGCCCATTGCTTGGTGTTGTTGCTGTCCCCTGAGTAAAAGGAAGGTAGAGAGGTTAAGGAAGGAGGCTCAGTACATGTTGATTATCACTGTTCATCTTTCTCAGAGGTATAATAAGTAAGTAAAGTGAAGTTTGGGGCGTACGTTATAGCTGCGCGTTGCCTCGGTGTTCATCTCCTTACCCTTAATCGTCCTCAGAGGTGTGATATCCACGTGTTTGGGGTAAGCTGGTTGGTCCTCTCAGCCCCGAGGTGTGAGGAACCATTCTTTGAGGGGCTATTACACTGGCCAAATTTTCCGTGGATCTTCAGTCAAACCACGATATCCGCTGGCGTGATTTTCATTTGTTTCTTGTTATTGCTGCTGCAGATGATGGTGAGTGATACCGTCGTCCTTCGGTGAAATCTACCGTAGCCTTGGGAGATCGCGGACACGTCAGGAAAACACCGGAAATACGAGATCAACGCCAGCAGAAATCGTGGCTTGACTGAAGATCCACGGAAAATTTGCCCAGTGTAATATCCCTTTTATTCATCCTGGCTCGAGTGTGAAGGCCAGGCGTGTGTTACAGTGGTGAGGGCTGACTCGTCCTCTATTCATCAGTGGGTTATGAAAGCTTTGTTGTGTGCGATTAATTTATTAGGATCTGCGCCCATATTCTCAAACGTTTCGACACCTTAGTACATCTAGTTAAAAGGCTCTATAGTAAAATTTATAGGGATTTTTATGGGTGGTTTCAGGACTCTGGAGGTAGTTTTGCGAGGTTTCTGTGCCATAAACGGGAAAACACTTATGAGGAACTGTCTTACCTTCTTCGTGGCCTTCAAAAGTATTAGTATTAAGAGCCTGAAGCGTTTGAGAATACGAATCCTGATTAGTTAGTGGCTCTTTGGAACGATGAAGGGAAAGGAAGGAGGGAGCGAGGAAGCAGGAATGGAGGAAGGAGTAAAGATCAGAACAGGAGGAGGAAGGAAGAAAAGGGAGATTGACAAGGGAAATTTTAAGTGCGTGAAAGAGCCTAGCGTAGCGTCGGGTGTTAGGTGCAATCCCGCGGGTACAGACGAGGGAGGAGGGAAGGAGGGAGTGAGGAAGCAGAAATGGAGGAAAGAGTAAAGAGCAGAACAGGAGGAAGAAGGAAGAATGAGGAGATTGACAAGGGAAATTTTGAGTGCGTGAAAGAGCCTAGCGTAGCGTCGGGTTTTAGGTGCAATCCCGCGGGTACAGACGAGGCATAACGAGTTGGACCGCTTGATGAACCGCCTGCTTACAACTCGCACCACAGTAAACCCCGACCCGAGGAACTTCAGTAAATGCATAAGTCTTTGTGAATAGCGTTTGTGCATGGGGGAGTGAGGGGGGGGTGGATGTATGTGTGTGTGGGAGGGGGTATGCGTGTGTGTGTGTGGGTGTGGGGGGGGGTATGTGTGTGTGGGTGGGTGTGTGGGTCTGGGGGTGTGTGTGTGTGGTGTGTGGGTGTGGGGGTGTGTGTGTGGGGGTGGGGGTGTGTGTGTGGGGGTGTGTGGGTGTGGTGTGTGGGTGTGGGGGGGGGGGGGTGTGTGTGTGTGGGTGTGTGGGTGGGGGGTGTGTGTGT
Source organism: Eriocheir sinensis (assembly GCF_024679095.1). NCBI lineage: Eukaryota > Metazoa > Arthropoda > Malacostraca > Decapoda > Varunidae > Eriocheir > Eriocheir sinensis. The sequence goes on from NW_026111732.1 coordinate 626,485, forward strand.
GTGGGGGGGGGGTGTGTGGGTGTGGGTGGGGGTATGTGTGTGTGGGGGAGGGGGGGTATGCGTGTGTGTGTGTGTGGGGTGGGGGGGGGGATATGTGTGTGTGGGGAGGGGGGGTATGCGTGTGGGTGTGGGGGGTATGTGTGTGTGGGGAGGGAGGGGTGTGGGGGGTGGGTGTGGGGGGGGGTATGTGTGTGTGGGTGGGTGGGTGGGGGAGGAGGGGATGGTATGCGTGTGTGTGTGTGGGTGTGTGGGTGTGGGGGGGGGTATGTGTGGGTGGGTGGGTGTGTGGGGAGGGCATTAAGTTTTGTGTATTTTTTGTATATTATGAAACAGTTATTTTTTTGTTATTACCAATTTTATGGTAAACTTGTAACGTATTATGAGAAATGGTTAAACACACACACACACACACACACACACACACACACCAGCAAGACATACAGGCGGTAGGCAGCGCTGACAGCTCTTTCGTCGACCCTTCCGCGGCCCATCTCACTAAACTGCGCCCGTAGAAACGCTGCCCTTGATTAAATTCGCCCACACGGCATTTTTTTAGCTTTTTTTGTGTGAGTGCAGTGTTGATACCCACGGCGTGTCTGTGTGTGTGTGTGTGTGTGTGTGTGTGTCTGTCTGTCTGTCTGTCTGTCTGTCTGTGTCTGTCTGTGTCTGTCCTCTCTCTCTCTCTCTCTCTCTCTCTCTCTCTCTCTCTCTCTCAGCATCCCCACACACATATTTGGCACAGTTTTCATAGGAGTCGTGGGCATTTTCAGGGGTAGTTTAATGACCCTGATGGTAGTTTGACCTTTCTTCTGTACCTAGAACATAAGAAAATACTCATTAAAAACCTGATTACTCTCCTTTTTGGCCTTTGGAAATGGTTGATGTGATAGGTAAAAGCATCTGAAAATACCGGCCGTGGCATATCCACTGCGTCTCTCCCTCCGCATGCCGCCCAAGGGTCTGTACGCCGCCCGCCGCCCACTGCCTTTGTCCCTAATTAAATCCTTCCACCGCCACTCAGGGAAGATTTCCTGTAAGTGGCAGCTCTTAAAAAGCTCCAGTTTTCTTCAAAACTGAGCAGAAATTAATCCTATTATAAGATTAAGGTATCATAGGTCTTCTTTTTTGTCTGGTAATGAAGCTCATCGTGTTTTTTCTCTCTCTTTTCAGGTAAATGATGATTCAACTTGTAAGATCCTGGAGCAGCTTGGCGTTAGTGAAGGTAAATATTACTTAGAGTTTGCGAGATTGCTTTTGAAAGGGTGTGCATGAAAATTAAACTACGAACACTGGGCCCATATTCCCAGGCGTTTCGACACCTTAGTACATCTAGTTAAAAGGGCTCTAGTAGAAGTTGTAGGAATTTTCATGGGTGGTTTCAATTTCCTGGCGGTAGATTTCCAAGGTTTCTGTGCCATGAATGGGGAAAACACTTATGAGAACCTGTTTTGTCTTCTCTGGGGCCTTGAAAAATAGTAGTAACAAAAGCCCGAAGCGTTTGAGGATACGAGTCCTGGTCTATAGCGACGCGTAGGTTTACTACACACACCAACACATAAATGCTGCCTACACAGTACAACATTCACACACACGCATATACACACAAACATGTTTCCTATGTGTCTCGTTTGTGTCCATGACCTGTGTATGTTTTTGTGAATAAAGTAACCCTGACGGATATTGACTTTCTGGGTCGTATTTTAAAACATTTCGTCGCCCAAGTTCACATATTTAACAAGGCTTTCGTAGGTGTTGTGGGCATTTCCAGAGGTAGTTTCATGACCCTGGTAGTAGTTTGACCCTTCCTCTGTAGCATGAGCCTAAAGAAACACTCATTAGAACCCGATTGATCGCCTCTTTGACCTTTAGAAATAACTGATGTGAGAAGCGAAAGTGTCTTGTAATACCGGCCTCTCTATCCGTGAACCAATTAGCGCTTAGAACACACACTGCCGCCAACAGGTCCGTATTCTGAAGCGTATCCGTCTCCCTTTTCGACTACTTCCCAAGGCCACAGAGAAGACTGGCCGGGTGTTCATGGATGTTTTTTCTCCGTTTTAAGATCCAGAAGCCGCGTAAAACTATCACCAGCCTCACGAAACAGTCCATGAATACAGACATCGGCGGGAGTTCTTTTTCGAATTGTTATCCGCCACTGCAACAACCTTCCTGCACCAGTAGACAGTGTGAAAAGATGATTAACTAAATAAAAATCGCACTGACCTTTATCCCAGCAACTTCTACTACGTGAGGCTTTTCAAACAGGGGAACTGAGGCGCTGATATGTGTGGAAATACTGGGTGCAGTGTTTTGTATAGCGCTCGTTCAGGACAAACACGAGGAGGAGGAGGAGGTGGGAAATGAGAAGGAGGAGGGGAGGGGGGGTAGGGAATGAGGAGGACAAGTAGGAGAAGAAAAGGTTAAGCCCGAAGCATTAAACGGAGGAGGAGGAAAGGCACTCGTTTTGACCATATTCCCGCCACGCTCGGCTCAACTGTCCCCGTCTGTTCCCGCCACCGAGGAGACTGCAGGGGCTGTATTCTCAGACGCTTCCACCCCGCACATCAACTACTTTCAGAGGTCAAAAAGGAGATTAAGTGGGTTCTCATAAGTGTTTTTAGGTTCATGGTACAGAAGAGGGATCAAACTACCACCAGGGCCATTAAACTATCCCTGGAAATGCCCAAAACTCCTATGAAAGCCTTGTCAAGTATGTGTGCTGGGCCGCCGAAAGGTTTGAGAATATGGCCCAGGACGTATTTTTTGGCAGTTCACTCTTTTGCTTGTGAAAGGATGTTTATGTGTGAACTGTACGAACGCTGGTCTCTATAATTACCACAGGATGCCGTGTTGACTACAATGTTGGCTGACTAATTGGCTGATGCTGTGTGTTGCCATAAGTTCATTAATTCATGTACCGTTTTTAATTTCGGCGGAACTCTGAGTGGCAGCCGAGGAGTGTGTTCCATCGGTTTCCGTCGTGGTGGATGTAGTGTTATGACGGATATATAGCGACGTCTTGACTAATTGGCTGCTGCTGTGTTGTCATAAGTTTATTAAATCATGTACCATTTTTTTTTTTTTTTCGGCGGAACACTGAGTGGCAGCCGAGTGAGTAGTGTGTTCCACCGTTCTCTGTCGTGGTGGATGTAGTGTTATGACGGATATATAGCGACGTCTTGGAGATGGTACGACAGCCTTGAATTAAACGGGAAGACCAAAGGAGATCAAGAAAAGGAGGAAAAGGGATCAAGGTTAAAAATTATAACAAGAGAGCAAGAAAAAAAAAGATAAGCAGGAGAAAATTGAGGGAAAGGGATAGAGTAAGAAAATAATGTGATGAGAAATATTAAGATAAGGAGAAGAAAGGGGAAGAGAAGAAGGATAAGAGTGTAACAAAGCAAATAGAAATAAAGAGAAAGAAAAGAAAGAAAATTAGGAAAGGGGAAGGTCCATCCTCCAGAAGCCTTGACATGATAAAAAAGGGGAAAATATGTGAGAGAGAGAGAGATTTGATTTGAACAGTTTGTTGACATAAGATACATAGTCAAAAGGATGGGGCAGGTGGCTGTCCCCACCTTAATCAGCTTATTGTTATTAAAAATAGATATAGGAAAATTTACATCATTGGACACTAGAAACATTTTTAAACCATTATCGGCTTATCTGCCTTCCCGGGAAGAAGGGATGGACCATTCCCCTGAGGTGACACCTGGGAGAGAGAGAGAGAGAGAGAGAGAGAGAGAGAGAGAGAGAGAGAGAGAGAGAGAGAGAGAGAGAGAGAGAGCGTGTCCGCGCGCCTGCTCTCCCTCCCTTCATTATAATAGTTTAATTACTAGATTAGTCAGTTAACTGTAAAACATCTATTGTCTTCGATAAATTCACAAATTAGGTTCATTAAAAGTAATTAGGGAACTAAAGACGGATAATTTTCTGCCGGGACTCCACATAATTATATTCCTGGCGGCGGTGTTGTTCCGTCCTGACTCACCGGCGCGTGGAGGGTTTGGTGTGCGTCACTAGTGTCACGTCCGGCATGTATACACTGGCCGCTCATTCGTATGGCTCTAAACATTGCCGTAGCCTCACCGAACGGTAAAATCCAATAGTATTTGTTTATTTATTAATTTATTTATTTATTTTTACGTTTGGCCCAAGGTGCCGGTAAGCTTTCTTGGTGGGGCCTGGTGGTCACCCCCAGCCCGTTGTGGCATAGGCAAGTGTTTATAGTGGCGCCATCTTGCTCGATTCATGCTGCCCCCCTGGAGCTCATCTTTTCGAAAGAATCTAGAGTCCGGATTGAGAGGCGGTCTTCAGGACAGCATGTGGGTAGTCCTCGGCCACTTGGCGGTGACTAAAAAATGACCAGCTTGTTTGTCGCGGCGGGCGGGACGCGAACCTGCGTCTTCTTGAACGCCGCGCCAGCACGCTGACCACTCAGCCACTCGCTTGCTTTGCAAATATAGCTAGGAGTGGAAGCGGTCCTCGTGTGGCTGACATCTTCTTGCCATCTTCGGAGAACCGTTCTCCTCCCTTCCCTCTTTGTTGGTTCACGGCAGCGAGCTAATTCTACATCGCTACTCCGATAATTCTCTTATACCTGGAGATATAACTCATCTAGTATTTCCTGGAATTTTACGTAAAAATCCGAGAAAAAGATCCACCGTGTTAATTACTGTGAACTGTAAATATTAACTTTATGTTTTTCACCTTTGTTCACTCTCATTGTATTAGGACAAGTATTTTTTCGTCCAAGGCGCGATGATGTTCTGAGGCGTCGCGCAGGACTGAGGGAAGCGGTCCTGGTTAATAATCTTGGTCTCGGTGACAGAAAAGATAGATTGAGGATTAATTTGAACGTTTTATACCTTTCCTACCTTCATATTCTTTCGTCCACGGCGCGATGGTGTTCCCAGGCGTCGCGCGGGAGCGAGGGAGGCAGTCCTGGTCAATCATCTTGGTCTCGGTGACAGAACAGGTCGGGCGGGGATCATTGCTCGCCCGGCACCTCCTCCTCCTCATGGCCTTCCCCGCCCCGCCTTACTGTTTACACAATCATCGGAAATCAATAGTCCATAGCGGGAAACACTTACTAGGCGTGCGTGTGTAAGGGAAGGAAACCACGCCCGCCCACGCCTGCTGACACACACACACACACACACACACACACACACACACACATACACACGGGCCGGTAGCTCAGTGGATAGAGCGTCTGCCTCACAACCAGAAGGACCGGGATTCGATTCCCCGGCCGGGTGAAGATAAGCTGGGCTTACCTTCTTTCACGTGTAGCCCCTGTTCACCTAGCAGTGAGTAAGTACGCGACGTCAGGCAAGGAGTTGTGACCTCGTTGTCGCGGTGTGTTGTGAGTGAGTGGTCTCAGTCCTACCCAAAGATCGGTACTACGAGCTCTGTGCTCTTCCGTAGGGGAACGGCTGGCTGTCTCGAGAGAGACCCGCAGCAGACCAAGAGGTGAATTACACACACACACACACACACACACACACACACACACACACACACACACACATGAAATTCAACGTGAGGAAATGTCATGTTATGGAAATGGGAAAAAGTGTAGAAAGACCAAAATGGACATATAAAATGGGAGATGGGGAAATATTAAAGAAAGTGAATGAAGAGAGAGACCTGGGAGTAATAATGCAAGATTATAGGCAACCAGGAAGTCATATAAATCGGATCTTCGGTGATACATATAACATGGTGAGAAATATAGGTATAGCATTCCACTACATGGACAAAGAAATGATGAAAAAATTAATAACTACTATGATCAGACCTAAACTAGAATACGCGGAAACAGTGTGGTCTCCACATATGAAGAAAAACATAATAAAACTAGAAAGAATACAGAGGATGGCAACAAAAATGGTTCCAGAACTGGAGGGACTGACATATGAAGAGAGACTAAAGGAAATGGACTTGCCAACACTAGAACAAAGAAGAGAAAGAGGAGACCTAATACAAATATATAGGCTATTGAGTAAAATGGAAGAAGTGGATAATGAGAAATTGCTACTAAGAGAGGAACCTTCCAGCAGGAATACTAGAGGACATAGTAAAAAGTTGAGGAAGGGAAGTTGCTCAAGAGACATAAAGAAATATAGCTTCCCACAAAGAAATATAGAGGTTTGGAACAGACTAAGTGAAGAAATAGTATCGGCGAAGAGTGTGCAAAGTTTCAAGGAAAAGTTGGATAATTATAGATATGGAGACGGGACCACACGAGCGTAAGCCCAGGCCCTGTAAAATTACAACTAGGTAAATACAACTAGGTAAATACACACACACACACACACACACACACACACACACACACACACACACACACACACACACACACACACACAGCAGCGATTGCAGTGTATAAATCTTCTTCCTCCTCCTCCTCCTCCTCCTCCTCGTAAACTTTCTCTTTTTTGCCGTCTTCCATTTTCTCGTCCTTCTCCTAAACCCTCTCTTCCTTTCTATATTCCATTTTCTCCTCCTCCTCCTCCCCCTCCTCCTCCTCCTCCTCGTCCTCCTCCTCCTTCTCTTCCTCCTCCTCGTCCTCCTCCTCCTTCTCTACCTCCTCCTCGTCCTCCTCGTCCTCCTCCTCGTCCTCCTCCTCCTCCTCCTCCTCGGTCATCAGGAAAGGCAGCCTCCACCTCAAAGACAGATGACAAAGCCGCCTTTTACGTCCTTTTCACAACAAATATTTAAAGAAAAGTCGACCGAGCGAAAATGCTCCCTAGATTCCATCCCGTGATTCTGAGGTCGGTATTCTCAGACGCTTCCACCTATCACATCAATTATTTCCAGAGGTCGAAAAGGAGATTAATCGGGTACAAATGAGTGTTTTTTTCACGTTCAAGGTTCAGAAGAAGGGTCAAACTACCACCAGGGTCATTAAGCTACCCCTAGAAATGCTCTAAACGCCTACTACGAAAGTCTTGTCAAATGTTTTTCTTAGGTTCATGGTACAGAGGAAGGGTCAAACTACCACCTGGGTCATTGAGCTACCCCTAGAAATGCCCAAAACGCCAACTACGAAAGTCTTGTCAAATGTGTTTCTAAGGTTCATGGTACAGAGGAAGGGTCAAGCTATCACCAGGGTCATTAAATTGATCCTAGAAATGCCCAAAACGCCTATAGAAGCTTTGTCAAATGTGTTTCTTAGGTTCATGGTACAGAGGAAGGGTCAAACTACCACCAGGATCATTAAGCTATCCCTAGAAATGCCCAAAACGCCTACTACGAAAGTCTTGTCAAATGTTTTTCTTAGGTTCATGGTACAGAGGAAGGGTCAAGCTACCAACAGGGTCATTAAATTGCTTCTAGAAGCTTTGTCAAATGTGTTTCTAAGGTTCACTGTACAGAGGAAGGGTCAAATTACCATTAGGGTCATTAAACTACCCCTGGAAATGCCCAAAACGCCTACGAAAGCTTTGTCAAATGTGTTGCTTAGGTTCATGGTTCAGAGGAAGGGTCAAGCTATCACCAGGGTCATTAAATTGCTCCTAGAAATGCCCAAAACGCCTATAGAAGCTTTGTCAAATGTGTTGCTTAGGTTCATTTTTTTTTTTTTTTACAACAAAGGAGGCAGCTCAAGGGCACACAAAAAAAGAAAACAATAATAAAAAAAAGCCCGCTACTCGCTGCTCCTAAAAAAGAAACAAAAGAGGTGGCCGAAAGGAAGATCAAATACGGGAGGAGAGGTGTCCTGATACCCTCCTCTTGAAAGAGTTCAAGTCGTAGGCAGGAGGAAATACAGATGAAGGAAGATTGTTCCAGAGTTTACCAGCGTGAGGGATGAAAGAGTGAAGATGCTGGTTAACTCTTGCATAAGGGGTTTGGACAGTATAGGGATGAGCATGAGTAGAAAGTCGAGTGCAGCAGGGCCGCGGGAGGGGGGGAGGCATGCAGTTAGCAAGTTCAGAAGAGCAGTCAGCGTGGAAATATCGATAGAAGATAGAAAGAGAGGCAACATTGCGGCGGAATTTAAGAGGTAGAAGACTATCAGTATGAGGAGAGCTGATGAGACGAAGAGCCTTAGCCTCCACTCTGTCCAGAAGAGCTGTGTGAGTGGAGCCCCCCCACACATGAGATGCATACTCCATACGAGGACGGACAAGGCCCCTGTATATGGACAGCAACTGTGCAGGG